>NW_026999206.1:22500-155000 GCF_035044405.1 Drosophila montana
CTATCGATAAATACACGATCATTACTTTCATGATACACACCTGCTATGCTATCGATAACTATAATGACACTTGTGTTCACTGGCTTGCAATAGAATTCTAAGGATAATGTCATGTAATATTGTTCATTAACAATATTGAATCGATAGTGATTGTATTAAAAATCGATTTGATTGATGGTCTATCGATAGACGATACACGATGACAAAGCAAATACGCATTAAACAGCAGAGCAAAGCAGTGTGCAGCGTGTATCTTTTATATATATTTAATGATATTCCAATAATGTGTTATCGATAATTTGCTAAAGTTCGGCATTAGCGAAGCGCACTCAAGCGCAGCCACTCATAATTGCACAAATATCGATACACATTTATCGCTGGCATTCAGCGAACGATCATAAATAATGCCACGCTCATTGGCCGGGCCAACTCGAGCCGCTGCCTGCTAAATGAGCCCAGTTAGTTATGGCCCCATCCTGTCATAGATAAACGAGGAGCGGCTAATGGCTAACAGCAAACAGCAGCTCCTCCCCTTCGCCTGGCCTAACCGAATGCCTATCGGCGAATGACAAATATTTCAAATGATTTCAACACTTTGCCGCCGTTGCTGTGGTGGCCAAGGGGCATGCGGATGATTTGCGTTTTATTGCAGCTAATAAATTGAATGGCGACCCACCGCCGAGAGTCCCACTCCCAGACGTCGACCAACTATTTCGCCTGCGCTATTTGCGGCGATAAGCAGCTGTCTCCCTCTCGCTTCCTCTCGCTCCCTCTCGCTGGACTGTTGTTGCATGCCACATGCAACTTGGCTGCGCGCATGCGTGTGTGCATTTCAATGCAACACTGATAAAGGTGTTCAACGCTCGATGACATTAGCACCAACCAAATGCCGCTTGCCTCATGCCCCGCAATCAACTGGCCCGCAGTTGTTGCTGCTGCTGCTGCTGCTGCTGCTGTTGCTGCTGATGTTCCTGTTGTCGTTTTGCCATATTTGTCGGCACCTTTTGTTCTTCTTTATTAAAAAGGCGAATAATCATAATAAAGAACCAACAACGTTGTCGTTGTTCTTGCTGTTGCTGTTGCTGTTGCTGCTGTTGTCGTCCATTTAGCCACTGAGTTTTGGATGAGCAGCCGCAACCGCCAAGCGAGTTTTTGCTGCGACTTCAACTGCGACTGCGACTGCGACCGGGCCCGGGTCTTCCGTTTGGGTTTCAGCAGCTCGTTCGGTAGCTGCTAGACTTGGACATTAATCGATAACACTTGAGTATTTTTTCATGTTTTTCAGGCGAGCCATTAAGCGATTGTCCACCAAAGTTGTTGCTGTTGTTGTTGCCGCTGCTGCTGTTGTATATTTAGTCAAATAAAGGTGCGTTTGAATGTGTTGCTGCTGTGGCTGCTGCTCTTTAGGCTGATCTAGTTTAACAGTTGATTAGATCCAAAGATTCATTCAACATTTATTTCATATCTCACTCCGGAGCTTTACACATATGATTCATTCATATTCTTTTTGGGCATCAAGAAATATTATCTTAAGGATTAATTGAAGCCTCAAGACTCACATGAAATGGCACATACAATAGAAGTAATGATCGACTAGCCAGAGCTATGTCAACGTTTATGTTTTCTGATGCTGAATTTGATTTATTTAAATATTTATCTAGCTCCTGAGTTTATCAGCTCAAAGAATCGCGTTTTAATAACGCTGAGCTGACGTTTCAATATCTATTATATCCTATACTGTGAAATCCAAAGATTTTACGTATAGTTTATGATCATCTATCCTAAAATTATATCATCTATAATCATATATCCAATATATGTCATAGAATTTATGATCGCCTAGCTTGAGTGAAAGATCCAGCTATTCCTTATATCAAATCTTTAATGATATATTAACTGAGCTCAGTTCGAAGGATGATCTATAATATCTTATAACTATACTTTTTCCCCAGCTAACAGTATTTTCTTGTGATTGATTTTTACTTGAATACATCATTCAACATAGACATAGACATCAGGATATATTAAGATTATCTATAAGAAATCGGTCTACATATAACTCTCAAAATCACAACTCTCTCAAATCACAATTAAATACTCGCATTTGTAGTCAATAATCAATGCAGCTTGTTCTTGATATCCTTTTGAAGATTTTAGTTCCCTACAATTTTATATATATTTATTTTTGCTATCACGTAGCGCATTTGCTTGTTCAGCTGGCCGCTACTTTTCTCAGTTTTGGCCCCTTTTTTTGTATTGTACTTTTTTTTGACAATGTGACATTGGGAGTCGCAGTTGCAGCCGCTGCGTTTTATTCCAGTTCCTGTGCCCGTTGCCAACCTGCCTGCCCGACTGCCCGGCTGGCCGGCTGCCCGCCTGGCTGCGTGGCTGCCTGCCTGCTTAATGAAATTCAAGTTAAAGCGTTAATGATGATACCAACGGCGGGCTCCATTCTTTTGTGGCAGGGCTCTGTGGCAGGCACCTCTGTGCCGCTGGCCCGTTTGGCCCACAGTTCGATGTCGGACTGCGCCTGTTTATAGTCAACACTCGGCAATTACTAAAAGACAAATTTATTTGCACGCATGCATATGATGCGGGTTTAAGTTTGAGTTTCAGTTTGAGTTTGGGTTCGACTCTGGGTTCGCACAGAGAGCTCTGTCTGATGCGCGAGGGGCAACTGTGCGCGGCGCTCTGTTCGTCGGCGACATGGACAAGTGTTAAGCATAATGCAGACACACTTTGCTCGAGTCTTCCGATGCGGGATTGGGTGTGGTTGCGAAAGGAGCGGTGGCGAGTGGAGGGGAGGGGGCCTTAATTGAAGTGCGGCCGCGTCGCCTCATTGGCGTTAAGTGTCGATAAATTAAGCATACGCAATGTGCGCCACCAGAGCCAGAGCCAGAGCCAGAGCCAGAGCTAAACAAAAACTATTCAGCAGCCACTCAACTTGGCATCCGAATTTGTGGCATAATCTGTATGGTCGGACTCTATCGGCAGATCTGTAAAGCAGCTACTGGCTGCATTTTTATGAATGGGCCTCGGCGTTTCTTTGAGAAATGTGAAAGGCGTCTTCTTGCCACTGCGCATAAATTGCCGATAATTTACAGCGTATAAAAATCAACAACAAAACATTTTATGTTAATGAAAATAAAACTGGAGCTACATACTAGCGACCCAGCCAGGTGAAAGCCCCCATCCCCATCATCATCATCATCATCATCATCATCATCAACAACAACATCATCATCATCATCAACAACAAACAGTAGCCAAAACTTAACTAAAGGCCGCACAGGCTCTGCCCCGATCCAGCAGATACCCTGACAATTAATGATCATCGCCCGAGCAACTAATGAGCATCATTTATACTGGACCTCAGAAACCGAGCACGAAGCTAACTTCTGTTGCTGGAGGTTGGGTCACTCGTGAGATGTTGTTGACCCGCAATTGGGAAGCTGACGATTTGAAAATGATTCACAATTAGATCGCCAAAGGAACATATGAGCCGTAAAGCTTGATGAAGCTTAAAAAGCTCCGTGGCCTCACAACTAGTTTCTTGCAGGCTTAATGCGATTTTTGGCATTAATTCACACATTAAGCTCTTCATGGCGAGCTTTAAGCCATTTGCATTGAGCTTTAATAAGTTTATGCTTGAGCTTAAGTTCGTTTCACGTAGCTTAAAGCTTTGAATAGCTTGCTCCAAACGTTAAGCTGTGTCTGTTGACCCAAACAAATGTTTAAATATAACTTCAAGAAGTTTGAGCTTTAAGCTTTTTCACTATAATTTAACAAGTGTAAGAGGAGCTTTAAGCTGCAGGCGAGTGATTTGGCCACTTTATGTGTACAAATATATACTTAAAGCTGAGTGAGCTGAGCTGAGCTGAGCTGAGCTGAGCTGAGCTTTGCGTAAGCTTTAAGGCGTCAGCAGAGAGCTTTAAGCTGCTTGCAACCCACTTGCCGTTATTTGATCACAATTAGCAGCACTTTAAAGCTGCTTGACGGGCATCTCAATGCAGTTTTTCCATCTCGCCGCTTATCGGCAGACCAAGTGGCCACGACGATCACGATCTGGAGCCGAGTGTGTGTCATAAAAGCGAGTGCGTGTTACAGCTTCCAAATGCGAGGAGGCATTTGATGTGGGCCGCTATCTTATCGGGGCGTAAGTAGTGCGCCGGCTGCTGAACTGGGCTGAGCTCAGTTGAGCTCAGTTGAGCTGGGCTGAGTGGCCGGCCCGTCACACCATTAACTTTGTTTTATAACTTAATTTTTTCGTCGATGGGACAGCATCTGTGTTTTTTCGGCTGTGCACAGCAAACAAATCGACACTTGTTTAATATTTAAATTCAAATTTTGATTATAGTTTGTTGTTTGCGCTCTTTCTGCATTTCTTTTCTTTTATTTTCGTTTTTCTCTTTATTTATTAATGAATGAAACGGAGCGCAAGGTCTGTGTGTGGGCACCTCTGAAGACGTGACCACCACACGCTGTGCCGGGTCAGAGCGGGGCTTCTTTTTTATAGCCACACAGAGGGGCAAACTACGACTAGGCCGGATAAGCAGCAACAGGCAGCATATATTTAAGTTCTTTGCTTAATTAACGAAAGGAAAGGGCAAAGCGTAGCGAAGAATGGGACATAAAAATTAATTAGCAGCACCAAAAAAACACACACACACACACACAAAATCAAATGCATGAGCTACAAATAAGAGTCCGTCAGTCGGGTATGCCTGACTAGAAAATACATTGGCTCACACTAAGTATGACAAATGATATTCTTGATATTTTTACGAGCAGCTACATACAAATATAATAATCCACGAGTTACACTTGCAGAACGATTTCTCAACATCGATATTTATCGATATTACACGAACGTGACAATATATCGAGAAAAAGGGTGCTTAGCTTATTCTGCATATGGTATTCGAAAAAAACATATTTGAAATGTCAAGCGTTCACACAGATGGACAGATGGGCTCGACTCAGCTCCTCATCTTGATCGAAAACATATATAAATACGCTCCACGAAGTTGAAGATGATGCCTTCTGGCTGTTACATACATAAGCTAAAAACCATCATACCCCTCTCAACCATTTTCAATGGGTATCGAAAACCGAACGAGCGTTAAGAGACGGGGCAAGGCGCATGAACAGGCTGATGGGCCATGAGACAGGCGCACACATACAACAAATACTAGCTGGGTGGGCGTGGCTGATTATCAATGGGCAATCGTCCAGCTGTGCGTGTTGGTCCAAGAACAGCTCCAGCCCAGCCCAATGGCGCCCAACGTGTGTGCGCGCTCGCAAGGCTCGAACTGCTGCGCCAGTTCAACTCGAAAATGTTGAATTTTGAATTCATTCACCAAATTAACTGTGTAATCAAATAATTGCCTGTCCTGTTTTTTTTTTATTTTTCGTATATGTATATACATATGTAAATATATTTCGTTTGCCGCTCATAATTAAGTGTAAATTTATGTAAATTTGTATGTTGAGGTTTGGGGAACAGCGCCCCCGAAGTAGTCGATTTACCTGTTTTTTTTTTTTTTTGTTGGTTTTTCGTTTTCTTGTTGATTGCTTTTCGTTGATTGAGGAAATTGTCGCCGTTTGTCGTTTGCCTGATTGTATTTGTTCCAAATTGGCAGCTAATCAGTTGGGCCAAATGCAACGGAAATCCAAAAATGTGTGCCAGCTCAGGCCATATAAAGAGAAAGAGGGAGGGAGCGAGCCAGTGGCCGCCCCTGCCCACAATTTCCGTGCGCTATGCTAATGACCAAATCTATTTAGGTGGCCAACAAAAGAAAGTCAAGTCGAAAAACTACCAGCCCTAATTTACAATGTGGCTGGCTAGCAAGCAGCTAGCAGAGCGACAAGTTTGGCCCCGGCTCCACTGAGGCTGAGCATCAGTTGCTCATCAAAGCCATAAAAATGTGCGTTAATAACATTGCCGCCAAAGTAAAGTTGGCAATAAAATGGCAGATTCATGTGACGATGAGGATGACGATCAGCATGACGATGGGCGATGGCGATGAGGATGGCGCTGCTACCGACGCGTTTGGTGGGAAATACGAGCCTGGCCTACGAGAAAGGACGCGGCCTGCGATCAGTGATGCCAGCTGTCGGCTATATTCAAGCTAAATTCTGGCTGGTTGCAGCTGGTCGCCAATCTGGCTATTCCTAAACTGATTTTGCTTTATCGAAACATATTTGCTATCTAATGCAATAAGCCTTATTTTGACGAGTCAAATTCCCGTTTATCTTTATTGGGTGGCAACCCTGTCTATGGGCTATCGATAACGAAATCTTGCGTTTGGCTCATCACTAACTTAAAGTAAAGTCCCTCAACTTTGCCAATTGAATTCAGCTTTTTCTTTTAGCTGTTTTTAACACTGGTTTTAGGTACAATTTGGAAGCAACAGTTGCCAACACTGGCTGCAACCTGGCAGGGCATTAAAATTTACGTGCCATAAATTTGCAGAGAAGGCTGCTGAAGCTGCTGCAGCGGCTTTTGTAGATTCGCATTTATGCGTTTAATGATAAAGAAGAACGCAAACGACTTCAGCTTCGACTCGCAGAGTCCGTATCTCTCTCTCTCTCTCTCTCTCTCTCTCTCTCTCACACACTTGCCCGAACCCTCTCGCTAGTTTGGCGCCCATTCGCATTGCGTTTGCGTAGCGTGTTGCCAGCGGTAGCCGCCGAGTCGTTCGGCTTAAGTGCCGCATTGCGTGCCCCTTTCGGCGCTTGGGGTGCTACCCCTGCCACAATGCGGCCACACAGGCGACACAATGCAGGGAGCACTGCTGCAGCGGTGGTCTCTGTGGCAATAAATGATTTGCGGAGCGATAAAGCGCCAGTGTTGCAGCCACTTGGCGCCCAACGTGGGGTCGCTGCAACCGAATGAATTGTCTTTGTGGCAAGGCTGCGAATCCGTTTTTCCACCAAACCGGTTTCAGAACCAAAACTTTCATATTTTATTAAGCCTGCATCGAACCACAAATTGGATTGGTTGCATAGGCTTCAGCTGAAGCCAAAACTGAACCTAAACATATTTGCCTTGGCTCGAAATTAATTTATTTTATTTGCATGTTGTTCCAAAAAAGTAAAGCCTGGCAACCATATTCCATGCACATAATAATAATCCATATATATATATATATATATATATATATGAATTGATTGATTGATTGAGCGACTAACTGATTGATGCTTAACGCACAGCTCGAACCGTAAGAGTTTAGAAGCTAAAGTACTTGCTGTAAGTTCTTTATATCAGAAAAGTGTTCTCAATAAAACTTGGCTCGTGCAAGGCCGGGTAATAAACTCTGATGATCATAACAAATTTGAAGCATGTGTAAGGCTTGGGATGAGCTTAAGTTCAAGCAAATGCGGCGACTACATGGGAAGACTATGCACAAGACCGCACACACGCACACACACATTTATACATATGTATACGTATAAATGGGTATTTTAGGTCGACCTTGCGAATGGCCAAGTTATTTGGCTGATCGCTGATTTTGTGTTGGCTCTTTAAGCTTAATTAACAAGTCTCGCATAGTATGCCAAATGCGTCAAATGCGCACGCGCAACAGCAACGGCAGCAACGGCAGCAACAGGCGCAGCGACAACAGTTGCCGCTGTGCAAGAGCGATGGCAAAGGCGATTGCTGCCACACAATTGGCGTCGATTTGGCCGGCATGTTGGGGCGACAGCGACAGCGACGGCAACGGCAACGGCGGCACGCACCTCATGCAAAACAGCCCCAAAAGCTGGAAAATCTTGTTACAGGACAGCCGCTAAGGACAATTGGACAGCGGACTGTGTATGGACGACGGTGGCTGAGCCGGCGCCTCGTCGCCTGCTGTTGTTGTTGTTGTTGTTGTCGTTGTTGTTGTTGTTGTCGTTGTTGTTGTTGTTGCGGCTACCGCTTGAAGATGAATGTGTGTCGTTGTCGTTGTCGTCTTGGTGCTCGTTGCCAGCTTGTCAGCTCTTGTATTTTGTATGTAATTGGCTTGGCTCTTAATAGATGGGCCGCATGGGTCGCACTACAGTCGGCGTCACCTGTCGCCTACTGTGTGGACAGACCAGGATTGTAGTTAACTTGCGGCTACAGCGGCAGCAGCGGCCTGGCGACGAGTACAACAGCAACAGCAACAACAACGGGGAAGACAACGACTTTGGCCTGGCCATCGGCAACGGCATCGGCATCGGCATCGGCATCCAAAAAGCCAAAGACATTTGCAAATCTTTTGTTTCTCATGTCCCGATCATTTCTCATATAGGCGAGCAGGCGACGACAAGACCCCAAGACCCCAAAGAGCCAAGACGACGACAAAGGCATACCGCAGGCGCCAGGCCCCAAAAACAAACAATCCAGACAACGCCAGACGACGACGACGACGACGACGGCGACGACGACGGCGACGGCGACGGCGGCTGCCGGCCAGCGGCCAGCTCGAAAACGAGCTCAAAAACGGGCCACAGTTTGTGTGAGAGAAGAAGAGGGCGGGAGGGGGGGTTTGCAGGCAGTTTAGGCATTCACAGAAACGACGCACGAGCTGCCACAAAGACCGACGACAACGGCAACAACAACAACAACTGAGCGCCAGATCTGCGGCAGGTAGAGGAGCAGCTGGAGTGCTGAGGCAGGGGCAGGGACAGGGGCAGGACCTGGTCGTGGCATTGTCTCTGCCGAGCCCGAGCGACATTCAAATCTTAACTTGAAATCAACGGCCGAAACGCCAGCGCCAAACAAATTCGAGCTGCCAAAATAATAAGCAGAGAGACCTCAGATCTCAGCCCTCCTCCTGGCCGTCCTTCGGGGCGCCCAGCTTAGACCCAACCTTGTGGCCATAGCTGCTGCCGTCCAGTGGCAGACGCTGCAATTTTTATGGACCCTCCGGTGGGCAAAGAGACAAATGCGTCCCCGTCCTCGTCGTCGTCGTCGTCGTCGACGTGAAGGTCGAACTGCTAACGCCAGTGCCTGGTCCACTGGACTCTGTCGCTCTGGCTGCGGCTCTGGCTGGGGCATGCAACAACAGCAACAACAGCAGCAGCAGCAGGCGACGAAGCTGTAGATAAGAAATTTTTGCTGAAAACTCGTGCGCGCGCAAAAAGGGAAGCGACAACAACAACAAAGTTTGAAGCTGAAAGTCGACATCGACGACGACGACGTCGACGTCGACCGGTTTCATATTGATGATGACGACGATTTTGGAGAGCTGCATAAAATTTGTTTGCCCCCGAGCCGCACGAGAAACAGCAAGGGTCTGGCAACAGAATTGGTGCCCAGTCCCAGATCAAGACCCAAACTCGGTTTAACAGCGGCTGTGTCCCATACAAATTGGCCAAGAACGGCGTCGGTAGCGGCGCATTTTTAGATGCCTATCAGTAAATAGAACACAAATGAAATTCATCGATAGACATCGAAATCGCACAACAACAACAGCAACAGCAACGGGGGCGGTTTGCCAAATCAAAGTGCGGTTGGGCCGGGGGAATAGAGTAAGAGCCTCAAGCAGAGACTCCCCTCCACACTCAAGAAGTGCTCGACCGTCTTTCGGGCAGACAACATTGTCGTTGTTCTTGGTGTTGTTGTTGCTGTTGGTGTCGTGGCAACCATGTGATGGAGTACACATGTTGCCGTGCACTTGGCTGGCACGACAGCAACATGGCTACATGAGACACCAGCGCAGCCAGTGGGCGGCGCCCGGCAGCAGTGTCAGCCAACGGGGCTGACCTTTGCGCCAGCCACCTAATCCCCTGTAATGCCCCAGACCCCCTCACCATCCCATCCCATCCCCACGACAGACACCGCAGCAGCAGCAGCAGCAAAATGGCTCAGAATTACAAGCAATGCAACACTTAGCCAGGCGCACCATCGCACCACCGCAACCACAGTAGTTGTGAAACCTATCCACCTATCAGAATTTGAGCTTTGACGTCGTCGTCGTCGTCGTCGTCGTCGTCGTCGTCGTCGTCGTCGTCGTGAGCAGCGGGTGGCCACAATGGCCGCCAGGTAGCACCGCTGGCGGCGCACACAGCGTGTGGGCCTTGGCGGGTTGGGAGGCGCAGAGCTCAACAGAGTTCAGTAACAGAATACGAGAAATGTTTGACAATAGCTATAAGGTTCTGGCTGGCAGCTAAAGGAGTTGAATGAGCTTTAGGAAAATATTAAAGCTCAGGGGTTGAAAAATAAATGTTCCCTCTAAGAGACTTTTGAGTCGGAGACTTTTGAGAGCTGCTTGAACCTGGTTCTAAAGCTCTTGCTGTCAATTAAACTAATTGAATGAGCTTCAAGAAGAGATTAAAGCTCATGAGCTAGACACAAATGTTAGCTTCCAAGTTCTTTGCAAAAACTCGTTGTGCTGCTTGGAATATGATGACTTTTTGAGACTGGCAATAAAATACTTGCTGACAGCTAAGAAATAATAACAGGCTTTAATCAAATATTAAAGCTCATTGCTAGAAATTAAATGTAAATTCTTTCAAATTCAAATTCTTAGAATATGAGAACTATTTGAAATTGAGTACAGAACTTGAATAAGCTCTAGGAAACAATTAAAGCTCGTGCGTAGAAATCAAATGAAAGCTGTTTTTAAAACTCTTGCTGCCTTAAGAAAATATTAAAGCTTATGGGTGGGAATTTAACTTCTTTAGGATTTGCTGACAGCTATAAAAGTTGAATGAGATTCAAGACAAGATTAAAGCTCATGGGTAGCAATTCCATGAAAGCTTTAGGCTCCTTTTTATACTGTTTAAATTTGGCAAAGAAATAAATGTATGTCATTTTGGAGAGTTTGCGAGTTTGAGATTTGTGCGACTACTCAAGATCAAAGCGAGCGAGAAATTTCAATGAGATATTCAACGGAGCAGCAATAAATCAGGAACATATTTCGGACACTTAACATGGATATGTCAGCAATTAGGCTATAGTTTCTGGGTATGACTAAATGAGAGTTGAGCAGAGAGTTGGGGAACGAGTGCGAATAAGTGGCCAGAACACATTTTAAAGCTAGGAGGAACATAAACATTTCTGCTGATTGTATTCCCCACTTATTGTATTATAATAGCTAAAGAGACCAGGCTGCCAACTAGTCCCAACTAGAACTTTGCTTACCCATCAGCTCAGAAGTCTAACACTACGTTATCTAACTATGGCACAAACAACAACAACAACAAAACATACTCTACACATATTTGATTAGCTAGGCTCATCTCTCATTTTGAGCCCAAAAGGCGACGTGTGTGTGGGCCTGGTAAAAAAAAAAAAACAAGAAAGAAGGAAAAAAAAAAGGCCGTTGTTCCCGCAGCGGTTGCTATTGCGTTGTTCAAGTAGCTCCATCACGACTATTCTCAATTAATCAATAACAATAGAAATCTGTGGCCCATGGCGACATATACAACATGGAAACAAATACGATTCGAATCGAAAAACCGTAGCAAAACGCAAAAGGCAAACGGGGGCAACACACATGAGAGCCTATAATCCCACCTAATGACAATGCTCCGATGATGTTGATGATGCTCATGATGTCTGTTGCTGCTCTTGTTGTTGTTGTTGTTGTTGTTGTTGTTGTTGTTGTTGTTGATGATGATGACAAAATGCCAAACAAGCGACCAGCAGCTGCCTAGAGGTCTGCGGGCACCCTACTGTCGACAGGTCGCTGAGCGAAAAAAAAAAAACAAACAGAAAGCCAAAAACAAAAAAAAGGTCAAGTGGAGGCTCTCAGCCAGAGCCTGAGCCCTGTCCGTAGCCCATTCTCACATCATTAATTACAAAATTATTGGGTTTTTTAGCTGCTGCTGCCTCTGCTGCCTCTGCTGCTGTTGTGTGTGCACGCACACTCGCAGGCAGGTGTAGTTTGTGTCCACGCATTGCCGCAGGAACTGTAACAAGACCTAAGACAACGTCCAAGAGACACAAAATACAAAATACGAAAGCACCAAAATCAAAGCCAAAATGTTAATTTTCAAATCTTCGTGGGAAACTGAAATTAGTATTTAACACACACACACGCACACACACACACACTCGCACACTCGGCTGTGTGTGTAGGATTTGAGTTGTGAATATTTCGTTTCGGCCTGCGGGCGGCCCACGGATACAGCAAATTAGCATTGTTGATTGACTAGAATATGCTCTGGCAAAAATGATCAAGCGACAGACAGACAGATGCACTGAAAGAGACAAGAGCAGACCGAATGCTGAATACCCTATGCTAAATGCAGCACACATGCCACAGAATCATCTCCATATATGCTAACCTTATCTCAGCCAGACGAGTTTTATTTTGATGATAAAGTATTCCTATGTGCTTGAGATTTAGCTAACATATCTCAAGAGAAATCAAAAGTCTTTCATACCAAATCAAGAATCCTTCTTTGTGCTACATGACTTGAGATTAAGATATAGAAGTGCGACATAAGATTAATGACAGCTACATATATGATATTGTGTTTAGATAGAACATAATAGAGAAGTTTACTGAGGCTGAGTAGAAAATCAAAAGAGTTTTTCATTCGTTTTACCTTGGTAAAAGATATAATAGTATTGTAGATATAGTAGCTCGATGTTGATAAGATTCTATTTTGGATATCTTGAAAAACAACAATACACTTTCTCAGACGAAAACTCAATTATCGAAAAAAACTCAATTGCTGTTCAATCGTTCCCATTTTATGTCTATGATAAGCTGGTGCGATTCTAAAGTCCTTTTTTTCAAAGATATAGAAGCTCTTAAGAATGATATCTTCAAAAACAAAAGACTTTATCAAGCCAGGCTAGATTAGGCTATATTGTCTCGACTGCAAATGCTGATCGCAAATATATAAATTATGGAATTGAAGCTGTCTCCACAATCCACTAATACCCTCTGCAAGGGCATAATCTGGTAGCTATTGATATTGCCTGAGATATACATCTATTATATATATATATATATATATATATATATAGATATGTGATAATTGGACCTTAATCTGAGTCATGGCAATGCTCGACCGTAGTTTCAGCTCTCAAGAGTCTCCAGTCCCGAGGTCTCCAGCCTTCAGTCTGTGCAGGCCGAGAGACGAGTTTCACGGAGCGTGGGGCAATTAACCGATTTTGGTTTTGTTTGTTTGAACGTCTGCTGACACGGCTGAAAAGCTGAGCAGATGCCATGATTAATATGTTTTTGAGTAGTTCGTAGCCGGCAGGCCAAAATCTCAAGCCAGCTAACAAGCCTCTCTCCCAGCTCCGTCCTCCGTCCACCGTCTCCCGTCTCCGTTCTCCTTCTCCTGCTACGCCAGTTGACAAATTGTTTGTAAATGTCTGCCAGACAAAACTGGAACACACGCACTGCGGCCTACGGCCTACGGGTTACGGCACTCGGGGATTGGGGATTGGGGATCGTAGCTCTGAGTGGGATTGATGGTGAGCAATTTAATAAGATTAGCTAGCTGATTACCAGCCCAAAAGCTCCCGATGCACGCGTATTTCGATTTAACTGATCATTAGGCAGGGCTGTAGGAAGGGGGATTTGAATAAAAATTGGGCTGTACATATAGCATGTTGCTTGGGAGCTTTAATTAGATGGCATTAAAGCTTATAACTTGTGAATACTTGATCAGAAAAGATAAAAAAAAAGAAATCAGAGAAGAAAAGAGTCTTTTGGGAGAACGTGCACGAAAGCGAGCTTTGTTACCGTTCAGTGTAAAGCTTTAAGACAAATTTGCTGTTGCTCCTTAAGCTTAAAGCTTATTTACTGTTACTGAGGATCTGGTTTTTAAAGGCCTAGTCAGCATGCAAAAAGCGAAAAAGCGAGACAGACATGCAGACATTTGAACAATTTACGAATGTGCTTTAAGCTCAACTCAGCTAAAAATATGTTAAAGTTGGCTAGAAAGCTAAACAGGCAACTGAAACGAATAATGCTTTTGGCTCAATCCAGAGAATCAAATATATGTATATGGTTAGCTAGGCGAGATGCAGACAGTACGGCTATAAGAGCTTTAAGCTTTCATTGAAGCTTTAAATGTAACTTTAAGACATTCTGACATCTTACTTAAGATAAACACGACAATAAACTTAAAATTTGAACTAATCTGGAAATTGCTGTTCCTCTGGCAGCTTAAGGCTTACACGATGCCAATGAGGAAGCGAAAAGAAGAGAAAGCTTCGCCTGAACTAGATACGAGATAGAGAAAGAGAGAGAGAGAGAAAGAGAGAGAGAGAGGAGCACAGACATTCTGAGTGCACTAATTGAATTCGGAAAGCACTTCCAGTAATATGCTTGGGCATAATTCTATTGTAACCAACCATTAAATAGCTAGTTGAGCTGCAGCTAATCCACAGCCGAGTGTCGGCTGGCAAACACCTGACAAGCACTTCAAAATAAAAAGCTCGCAGGCTCCGAGACGGAAAAAATGAAGAAAAAAAACAGACATAAAAAAAAAAAAAGACGAGCTGGCAAACATAATCGCAATCTCATTCGGGCAAATCCTATTAAGTCAAGGCGCAGCTTTAAGAAATCCAATTAAAACCGGGGGAAAAAAAAATGTTGAAAAAAAAATGTAGAAAATATTGCAAGTGGCTGTCAGCGAGCAGCGGGGCGCAGAGTGTGCGGAGCGGGCTGTTGCAAGGTGGCTGCGACTCCCGGCCCGGGAGCAGCCCGTGACAATAAGCTCGATGGGGACTCCAGTTGTTCAGCAGCTGATTCTGTGCATAATAATACGTGAATGATGACTGACTGAATGTCTGAATGACTGAATGACTGAATGAGTGTATGAGTGAATGAGCGAATGAGGCGGCTGAAGAGCGCGAAACACTCCAAAGACATTAGCGCACTTGAACCGGGGCAGCCGGGCAACCGGGTGGCGCAACCGAGCTGTCACCCGGGCAATCGAGAGGCGGCATAGCCCGTGCCACAGATTGCAGGATAGGCGGAAATGCGGCTGCCACTTATTGAACGGAAGTGTTTTATTTTACCAAATGTGCGGCAGGCTAATGAGCAGCACACACACAGAGAGAGAGAGAGAGAGAGAGAGAGAGAGGGAGAGAGAGGGAGGCGAGTCTATTGATTGACTGCCAATTGTTGGTAAAAAGCTTTCGGGTGTTTGTCAAGTGGCGGCCACAAATATTACTGCGGTGCAAGCGGGATGGCAACACCGAGAGCAAGAAGGCTGCCGAGCCATGGCGGGGACGGGGGCGGGGGCGGGGTGCAGCAGCCGAAGTGCCAGCTGTCAATTTGCATGCAGCGCAACGCGCAAATGAGCAGAATAAATTAAGACAAAGCGAGGCGAACAAAAACAAGTGCAAAAACAAAAAAAAAATAACTTGAAGCTGCAGCGAAATGTAAGGAGAGAGAGAGAGAGAGAGAGAGAGAGAGAGAGAGAGAGGCAGGCGGAGATCGGGCGGATGATGTAGGTGAGCAAGAAGAAGCAGCAGCAGCAGCAGCAGCAGCCGAGGGTGTGGCAAACGGCGCTGACGATGGCCGCGCTTGACAAAAGACACTGCAGGCAGCAAAAAGGAACAACAACAACAGCGGAAAAAAGCAGCAAAAAAAGAAGCATAAAATGAAATAAAAGTTAAACATAAATAAAGATGACGAAGCTTGCCAAACACACACAAACACACGGACACACAGCGCGAGAGAGGGAGAGGGAGAGCAGGAGTGCGAGAACGCACAGCCGCACAGTTTGTGCAAGAGCGAGCGAGAGAACAAACATCAGCCAGTGCATAAGCAAAGGCAAGAGCGAGAGGCGCCTGATTGCAGTCATGGCTGGGCCACAATGGCGGCAATGTGTGAATGAGGGCAGAAAAGGCGTTGACGCGCCCTAGCCTAAGGTAAGACACACACACACACACATGCACGCACGCACGCACACATAAGCATGTGTGTGTCTGTTTAATTAGCACTAAAGTGCGCGCGCGTGTGTGTGTGTGTCTGTGCGAGCAAACGTTCGCGAGCGCGTTTTAAAACGCGCACAAGACGCGCCCAAAAAACGCATCCACCTTGGTAATTAGTCGCAGCGCACGCCGCTCCCTCTCCACCCCCCCCCCCCCCCCCTCTCTGAGCCCTTGCCAAGCTGCAGCGCAATTTTCAGCAAATTGTCGTCGTCTTGAGTGCATTTTAATCGTCCGGTCATTTAATCCAGCAATAACAATAACAACAACAACAAGAACAACAACAAGAACAATATACAAAATAGTTAAACGTAACTAAAGCTGGGGCAACGTGCCCAAGAAATAGGGTGAGGGGGGTGGGGGGGAGGCAAGTGAAACGAGCAGCCAAGGGTTAATTGCTAACCCACTTTATGAACTTGCTTTATTCGAACGCGCTCGCTTAATTACAAAAAGGCAGCTCATAGCCGATATGTGTATATTATATCCATATAGAATGTAAATAAATATATATATAAATAGATCTATATATGTATGTATATGTATGTGTGCCACCCCTTGGCGCCTGCCCTCGTCTCGCCCTCAATCTGACTGCACAAATTGCTTTATAATCGTCATCAATAAATGAAGCCGTTGCAGTCATTAGCCCGTCAGCTCCTCAGTTGTTGTCAATATATATATATATATACATATATATATATAAATGTATATATAGAATGCCCAAGACGCCCTCTAGCCTCCCCCCCCCCCCCCCCACTAATTGTTGTACAAATTGAGCAATCAGCAAAATCACAAACATCAATTTCTTTTTTCTACTTCTGTTTTTTTTTTGTGTGCCTTCCTTCATGGGGGAGTTATGGTTCGAATCGGAAAGTAAATCTGTTAATAATAAAGCCCACAAGCCATATAACATAACCCTTAGCTGTGCCTCAACTGATTTCATTAGAGAATTCAGAAGTATTTCAACATAGAGGGAAATATACATACATATACGTATGTAGTATATAAATCTTGCTGGAATTGGATGATATATGTATGTACATAATAAATAATCTAAGTGGACTTGACCCTATAAGCTCTAGATCCATAATGTAGGACCCTCGGGGAATAGCTAGTGGATTATAGAGATGTTTTATCTGTAATTATGTCTGAGTTTTATACTTCTTCATTCAATTTTCGATCCGGTTTCGCTCAACCTCTCCCTCACTCGCTCTCGCTCTCTCTCTGGGAACGATCTGCAAAGTAACCCTGAACTAAACTGAACTCTGGCTGCTGCCCAACTCTTGCCCCCGCCCTCTCTCTCTCTCTCTCTGTCTCTATGTCTCTCTCTCTGTCCAGCTAAATGCTACGAGTCGCGCTCTTTATGGGTGTTTGAGTTTTTTTTCTTTTTTATTAATATTATTTTATATTTTTGGGAACTTTGGGTCAATTTCATTGGAAATCAATGGCCGTGTACGTGTCACAAATTAATAATAATCTATAATAAAAAAGATAATTTCAATTTTAATAATGAGGCGCGTGTTGAAATGCGCAAAGGCTTTATATAGGAGACGGCCGGAGATCCTGTGCAGCAACAACCACACATACACATACATACATACATACATACATACATACATACATATATATATGCATATGTATGCATTTATATATAATATGATTATTATAATTATTTTTTATATATTTTTTTTTTTGATATTTTTTCATTTCATAAATCATCGAAAAAATAAAGCTGCCGACGCATACTAATTTTATTTTATTTGGTGGTTGGCCCAAGTTCTCTCTGTCTCTGTGTGTGTGCGTGCGTGTGTGTGTGTGTGCGTGCGACGGGGCCAGTGGCAGGGGCAACTGGCGCCAGGCGTGTGCAACTGTAGCGCCAGTTGCATGCACCCGTTGCCCGTTGCCCGTTGCCCGTCGCCCGTCGCCCGTCGCCAGTTGCCGTTGTTGGTAGTTAAATTTGTTGTTGGTGTTTTCCCAATGTGACGCCTGTCAGCTGCCAGCCAGGTTAAAAGCCGTAGACAGCCAGAGCCGGAGCCAGGGCCAAGTCGCTGACTCTGGCCGAGACAATTAAATGCCTAATTTTGTATGCCCCGTGCCCCTCGCGTTCCCGCTCCCGCTCCTGTTGCCGTTCCCGTTGCGTTTGTTTTTCCAAATAATTCATTAATATTTTTGTTTTCATTTCTTTGCCTCTTGTTGGTAATTATGACGCGCAACGTTTGCTGCCTGCGTTGCATGCGCAATGTGTATATTCCCCCCCCCCCCCCTTCCCTCCCTCGCCCTCAATCGTGCTGAGGTGGCAACTTTTGGTGGCGCCACAAGTCAGGGAAATCGCCAAGCGATTTACATGCAATTTAGCCAGTGTCCATATAAATAATTGATAAGCACATTGACAAAGTTTCAGTGCATTTTGTGTAAGGCCTGATAACTCGAGGAATCGTTGTGTAATTAAAACCACAATTTGTCAAATACGCCCACAAATACTTGATATACACACATACCAGGCTTCAGAAGCATTACGCAAGTAGTTCCATTAGGAGACCAAGTGCAGTTCCAGTCGGTTGGGCAAACGGGGCTTATACTTATTTCAAATAACAATAAGAATCAATTATCAAAATGTCAATACAATTAACTGACAGGCACATATTAAACTAATTGAATTGAATTGAATTGAGTTTAGTTGTATGAAAAGTGCCAAAATGTACTTATATTAGTATAATTTTGCCATGGCTCAGGAAAACTAAATGCGATTTCCGCAAAACTGCGCAAATGCATTTATAATACCCACGTATACCCAGTCTCGATTGGGTTCGCCTAATGCCAAATTAATTGATAGGCGTGCAAGAAATAGTCTCAGTCTAGTCTAATTGCCGGGCCCATAATATACAAGTACGGTCTAAAGTGTTGGGAAACCATTAGATGCAATTTAAGAGATATCGTATATTCTAAGTACATATGTATATGCCAATGCAGTATCTAATAAAGCGCAAACCGAAGCATTTGTAACTGTAAATCAAGAGCCTGGGAAATGTGAAAATGTGAAAACGAAAAATGTGAATTAGTTATTGTTAGTTTACTGCTCAGCTACGTTTTTCCAGTGCCTGAACAACAGCAACAACAACGTCAGCAACTGAAAAGGAGGGCAACATCAGGTAGTTAGCTGCTTAAGAGGCATTTAGCTCGTCTTTTGAATAGACCCTCGCTAGGGGACTTCAAAAGAAGCATAGTAGTGCGTAGTGCTCTAGTTGGCTACGAACAGGAGATACCCTACATCATCCCCTACATGCAGATCATGCTATATATCGAGAATGCCTGCTCACAAATAACTGAGTTGTTTACAGTCCGATTCTTTTGAAACTTTCAGGGATTGCACATGACACACACTGGTATACAAACGCCAAGGCGCAAAGCTGTAGCTTTCAAATCGAGATTCATTATTACGCTTTGGAGGGAGTTATTCGAAAAGAAGCATTCCCCTTAGCTCTATACTGTACGAGAGCCCACAAGTCTTCGAGAAACAATGTCTCGAAATCGTTTAGGATTTTGTGATCCGAGATGCTTTCTGCTGCCTGTTACATGCTCACTCCTAAGAACCAATATACCCGCTTTACACATTTCGCCTGGGCTCAGGGCATAAAAACAATAATTGTTTGTAGATGGAAATAAAAAGGTGCATAAATACAGTAGTACACTTGAAAAAAATATATAGCTGCTGGCAGCGCAAAATTAATTTAATTAATTAACGTTAATAGTTTTATTTTCTCCATATGCGCTTTTAATCAGGTTCCAGCGTCGCTGTTGCCGCTGTGGCCGTAGACAAACCTAATTACGGGCAATATAGTTGTTGTCTAGCTGTTGCTATTGTTTATGCATAAACATGTTTATTAACAACTTTATGGAACAACAGCAGCAACAACAGCAACAACGAGTTGTGCTGAACATGAGCTCAGTCGAACTGAACTGAAAATGATTGACGCATTGTTTAAAACATTGTTGCCCATTTGCCATGTGACACGCAAAAATCATGTCACACAGACAACAACAGCAACAACATTAGCAACAACATTAGCAACAATTGTAGCTACAACAGTAACAACAACAATTATCATCATCTATGGCAACGCGCAAAGCTATTCTTAATGAGCCAACACAAAATTTGCGTGACGTTTGCCACAAAAACTAACTAAAAGCAACTTTGTTGTTGCTGCAACTATTCTTGTTGCTGTTGTTGCTGTTGCTGTTGCTGTTTCACCTGCCTGCCAATAATCAAACAGGTAACGCATTTGACATTTGTCAGTCAACAAAAGTGTCAGCGCGCATTAGTCGCAACTGCTGAAGCGGCTGCAGACCAAATAGCACGAGAGGGGGAGAGAGAGGGAGAGAGTGAGTGAGAGAGAGGGTCAGGGATTAATCCAAATAAAAAGCTTTAAGACTCATAATGAGAAAGCTTTAGATCAACTACTTTCCATGCATTTATGTAGACGATTTTTGAATAATATATTATTCAGCATGTAATGATTAACAGCTTAGGCAACAATTGAACAAACTGATTGAAAGCAAATCAAAATAAGCTTCAGTTTGGACTTTTGCCCAAGTCTAAAGCTCACCCAAATGAAAGCCATTTTAGAAGAGCTGCAAGTATGAAGACTTTCAGAAAATAAACTTAAGCTAAATAACTAAAATTATAATTAAAAAGCTGAGCTGAGAGCTTTGATCGACAAAAGCTCATTAATATATTATATGATTAAAATAACGGAAGGAACTTCAACAAGAGATTTCCCACTCGCTGCGCGGATCTGATAAGCGCTGCGAATGCCAATATAAAGAGCGGAAAGCGAAAGATATGGCGCAAGGCAGCGATAGCTAGTTGAGAGCGAGACTAGAGCGAAAGATCAGCCAAAAGCAGTTGCCAACTAGCTACTGATTAGCTTTTCGGCGCCAGTTGTTAAGAGCCGAACGACAGAAGAAGACGAAGAAAAGATGCGGAGCACTTCCGTCTGTCTACGCCCCAAGCGCCAGCTTATCTCGCAGATAAGGAACGACAAAGCAGCTGTCCAAAGGCCGAGCGAGAGAGCGAGAGAGCGAGAGAGGGAGGGTGGCGGAGAGAGGGCGAGTGAATGGAAAGACAAGTCAAACAAGCGAGAAATGAACAAATATCCCAAATTCAAATAGAAACAAAAGCAAACACAAACAACAACGAAAAACAATGCAAATGCAGACGCAGACGAGCAGAGAGTGACGAGAGACAGGAGAGAGGAGAGAGAGGAGAGAAGAGCAGAGACCTGCGACTAGAGCAGAAGACAGGCACAGGTGCCGAGCGGCCTGCTTATTAAGTAAATGTAAATGCAACCAAAATACAAACTCGAAACTGAGCCCAAAATGTGGTAGCTTATTTGAGGTGTTTAACTGTCACCTAAGACTTAGGCACTCGTTAGATAATGCCCCCAGATACCAGGCCAGTGTACCCAGTCCACAGTCCCCAGTTAACAGTCCCCAGTTGCAGACAACAAGTGGCGCTTGGCATATTTGCCCATTCAAACAGCCAAAGACAACAGAAAACAGCCAAAATGCTGTCGGCAAATAAGCGACACACGCGGCCAAACAACAACGAAAGCCTATTAACAAAAATCCCAAATGATTCCACCTGAATGCAACGACTTACAAATGCTCTTCACTTGAATGGAGTGTAACTGAATAGAATTTAACCAAATGATGCCACCTGAATGCAACGACTTACAAATGCTCTTTAACTGAATTCAATTATCCTTATATTTCGAATAGATACCTTATAGCAACGAGTTATAACCACAACTTTACTACTGACTAAAACTGACTACAGACTCATTTTTCGCCAAGATTCTGGCGCAGCCAACTTAACAGCCCTACGAATTTATTAAATACACTCCGAATAATATAATTTTATGATGACTTTATAATTGATTTCAAGTCTGGAGCGGTTCTTTGAGAACTACTTTGAACAATATGAAGAATCTTTATATGAAGAATAACTATAAAAAAGAAAGAAAATGATTCTATATCGT
Source organism: Drosophila montana (assembly GCF_035044405.1). Classification (NCBI taxonomy): domain Eukaryota; kingdom Metazoa; phylum Arthropoda; class Insecta; order Diptera; family Drosophilidae; genus Drosophila; species Drosophila montana. Next base: position 44,419 of record NW_026999206.1, read on the forward strand.
TTTTCCTTGAAATTATTTCCGCGGCGCAGCCAACTTAACAAGCTCTCGAAATAATTTCGAACCAGCAAAACGAGAGCGAAACCTTAATAGAAAAAATGCTCTATACGAAACTTCTATGCATACTTGTTGTAGTGAATTATTAATTTTATTATTACTTGAATTAATCATTACTATAACTATTATTCGACAAAACAGTCTGCATCAGCCAATGTACCCCGGGTTTGTAGGGCATCTGACGCGTTTAGAAATCTATTTGCATGGCGCTGGCAGCAAATATTGCACTTCCGTTTCAATGCGATGCCGAAATCCAAGTCAAGCTTGTCTATATTTGCTTACGGCTAATGGAAGCGCTGACATTAGCTGTGGCCGCAGCTGCCGCTGTCGCTGCCGTTGCCGCTGCCGCTGCCGTTGCCGTTGCCGCTGCCAGTGGCAACAGCAACCGACCCCTCCCCTTCCCCCAACCACCCGCTGACAGCCTCATCCACACACGTTGTCTGTGCAACTTGCCGCAGTCGTGTGTCGCTCTGCTTTCTTTCTATTTTCCTTTCTTTTTTTTTTTTGGCAACAATGGACAAACACACAAAGGCAACAAAAGCGCTGCCACAAGATGTTCTTTTTTTTTGGGTGGAGGGGGGGGGGGAGGCGTGGGTGTGGGCGTGGCCGTAATGCCCACGCACAGCAGCAGCAGCAGCGGCAGCTGCTGTTCATTTTGCGCCGAAATGGGGGCTTTAGGTTTTTTGTAAGACGACTTAATCGTTAGATTTGCTCTGCTTTTCATAGTGCGAGAGAGAGAGAGCGCGAGAGGGAGAGGGAGAGGGAGAGAGAGTCTGTATGCTGCCTGCCATTGTTCCCAGCCAAGTGCCCCCGACAACTCTCTAAACGGAAACGCGGCGCTATAATAAATTTGTCTTCAGCTGTCGTCGGCCTCAATTTCTAAGCATTTGTTTGGACATGACACACAAGAGGCTGCCGCTGTCTCTGCCGCTGTGTCTGCCTCGCGCCGCAGGATAGCGGCGCCCCCCCGCCGGTCGCACATAAACGAGCCGCGGCGGCAGTCAAACGCGGCGTATGCGCAATATGCAGACAAAAAATGATGCACTCGATGCGTTCGCCTTGCTAATTATGTTGTTAGACAGCCAAAGCGCAGGATGCGCGTCTTTTGAGCGATCCTTAAAGGCATTAGCAGCCAGGAGCAGGGGGCGTTTAATCTTGTTTGTGTGCGGCCACTAATCGCCAGCCCTGATCGGCTCACAAAATGAGCTGCCCGCGCCTCCTTTCCCTTTCTGCTTGTGTGCGATTAGGTAAGATTAGGCTGATCTAGGGCTCGGCTGCCTTTATGTTTGTCAATGATGATGGTTTGATGTGGTTTTTGGGCAGAGTAAACCATCGTTTTGGGTTCGGGTTTGGGTTTGGGTTTTGGCCATCATCGCCTCATCATTAGCTGCCGCTGTCTTTTGTCTTGTTTCGCCTGACTTTGGGCATGTTTTCTTTTCTCTCTCTCTCTCTCTCTCTCTGTCTCTCTCTGTCTCTCTCTGTCTCTCTCTGTCTCTCTCGGTGTAGTTTTTGGGCATTCAAAACGAATTTCATTCAATTCATTCACTTGACATCTGTCCGCTGTTGATGTCATCCTTTTATTTCCATTACCTTTTGTATTTGATTGGCTCTCTTTAAGAACTCGTAAGCCTTGTCCTTTGTGCTGCCACAAAAGCACGACTCTGCCTCTCCATCTCTCTCTCTCTCTCTCTCTCTCTCTCTCTCTGTCTGCCACTCTCTCTATTGTAGCTTATAAAAAGCTTCAATATTTTTAAAATTTAATTTTTAACACATTTAGTTGAATTATATATTCTAATAAATAACTCGCAAATCTCTCCTTCTTTATATTCTCTCTCGCTTTCTCATTCCCTATTTTCTACGGCTAATAAAAAGCTTTAAGTTTCTACAAGTTAATATTAAATAATTCTTAAAGCTCCCTTTCTTCATTGCACAGCTCTCACTTTCTCTCTCTTGTAAGTACTAAAGAACTTCTTATCTTTAACATATTAGTTATATTTATTTTCTTACCCGCAACAACTTTCTTCCTTTCTTAAGTCTGACTTCGCTTTCTCTCTCTCGCTCTCTCACCTACACAGTCTTTACCCTTTTAAGCCTATTCTTAAATTGAGAGTAAGTATTAATTTGTAACCCGTTCATTTCAATTCGCTTCTTGTTTATTCATTCTCAAATCCTCTCTTTCTCTCTCTCTTTCGCTCTTCCACTCTGAGCTTTCGTCTCTCTTTTATTGATTTAAGAAAGCTTTAACTACTTGTACATTGCTTTAAGCATAATGGACCCCTTCTCTTATATTTCTTCTACTCACTCACTTAAAGCTCTCGTGTGAAGCTTTGAGCAGAGTCTACGCCTTGCTCGCCTCTCTCTTGTGGATCTGTAAAAGCTTTCTCTTTCAGCGCCGCTTAAAGCTGACTCGTTTAACGACTGAAAAACCAAGTGAAACGATACAGAAATTCAAGCGTTCAGCCCCCAGCTCCCGGCTCCCGGCTCCGGGCTCCGTGCTCCAGCAACTGGCAGCCATCGGCGCAGTGTGCCAAATACCAAGGAAATATTTGAGCTGTTTTTATGAAAAACTTGGCCGCCGCCACGCAATTGTTTTTCCCGTTTTCTTTTCATTTGTTTTTTTGTTTTTTTTTTTGCTACTGTTTTTCTTTTTTTTTGCTGCTCTCGGTAAGGTACTACTTGTATTTTTCGCATGGCGTCTCTGTCGGCTGGTGGGACCGCCTCAACTTGATTTGAATATTAAAAAATTCCAAAACATAAAAGGTATTTTTATTTGTGATATTTTGTCGCACCTCAGCGACAACGTACTTGCCACCTCGTCAACGACGAAATTAAGTCAAAAATGCGGCCATACCACCAAGTGCTAGCCCAACCCCTATGGGCGCGACCCAGACCCAGACCCAGACCCAGACCCAGACTCGGGTTCAGACTCGGGCCTGGCCTGGACGTTGGATTGGTGGTGGCTTGGGATTTGTTATGGATAATGCAGAGCCGGCGTCCCGCTTTAATTTAACATAAAAGCGCGTTCGCCATTAGGCGCTTAAACCTACCCCCAACCCCCTTTGAAACTAGCCAACGCAACCCCCCCCCTTCCCCCTCCACCCGACCCTCCTCTCGTCTACCTTTTATGGAGCAGTGCACAGTGAAATTTATGAGGCATGTTCAGGTTTTTATTAGATTTTAACTAGCCTAATATGTATACAGAACTGGCGCCAGGGCCAGAGCCAGGGTTGGGCCCAAAACGCAACGTGCTAAAAACATTAAATATGTTAATTAGTTTCAACGCCCCACCCCCGCCCTTACCCTCACCCACGCCCACGCCCCCGGCCAACGTCTCCCCCTCGCGCAGTCAAACACCGAAAATCAAGCGCAAAAACTAAATGTTCAAGTTTTGGCGGCAAACAAAATTTGTTTCTTTTTGACTTTTCTCCTTTCGCCTTTCCCTTTCTTGGGTTGACACATTTGGAAATGAAAACGAACCACTAAACCACTGAGTGGTGCCCGGTTCAAGCAGCTCTTAAGTGCCGCCGGTCACGTCAACGCGACGCGAAAAAAATATAGTCAAGCAAGAGGAACTAACCGACTGGCAGATGCCCTGCAACCAGCTGCCGTTACAAGCTCTTTTCTTTTTCTCAATTAACTTCGGCATCCATAGTCCGACTTTTATTATATAGACAGTGCCCAACTATATCGGACAAAAGTCTGTGTATACCAAAGCGCAAGGCTCTAACTTAAATAATGGGGGGGGGATCGGGTGAAGGTATCAAAAAACTGAAATATTCTTATTATGTGTATGCATTACAAGAAGCTGCATACAAAATTTAGTGCAATAGGCTCACATATTCCTCAAGCTATGCTTCAAATCGAAAATTAGATCATGGCATAAGAGACAGACGAACATGAATCTAGATCCACAAATTTATAACTTATAAAGTCGGATCTGTTGCATTAACTTGCGCACAGCCATTATACCCTTCGTAGTACACATTCTCAATGGGTTCTGGTCTTAAAAGTTGCGCTGAACTCAGTGCTGAGGACTGAGGGCCGAGAGCTGGCATTATGCTAATGCCTAATGCGAATGCCTAATGCTAATGCCCCGACTTATGACAGATGTCTGGGCGCAGTCGCTTGGCCAGGAATCTGATGGCATTTTGTTTTATCTGCGTGTAGCTAGCTGTACGCAATTGAGGTTAACACTTGCCCACTAAAAGTTCCGGCTGATAAGATGGGAAGGAGCCGAATGAGTGGAGCGAGAGAGAAGCTTGCCTGAGAGATGGTGGGAGAGAGAGAGAGAGGGAAATAGAGAGCTTGTGCAGCGGAGAAAGTGAACACACAGAAAATGAGTTTGTTTTTCATAAAACTAGAAGTATTTCAAGAGAAGGCGAGAAAGAAAGTTTCTTGACTCTCGTGTGACTAGAACTACGTAAAGGAGATCTGCTTGCAATAAAGAATTGTTTGTATTTTCCTTAAGAGACTTCACGAAGGAGAAGGAGAGAAAGGCAAAGGGAGAGGTGAAGAGAGGGGGACAGAGAGAGGGAAAACGAGTTACTGCCTTTATTTATTACCAGAAAATCGAAATCGGAAATGAGATTCTTTTCGGCCTCAGTTGGGGTACGCATGGAATATGAAGGAGAATATTTATTTTTCTTGTAAGTAAATAGAACTTGTATCAAAAAAAAAAACTAAGATTATTCCCAAAGATCGATAGTTGGAATTGAATAACATATAAAGAAGAAGTGATTGAAAAGTAAAGATTAGTTATTCGTATAGTCAAGAAAAGGTGAGAAAAGGTGCATGAACTTTTATACAAACAGAATGACAGTCAGACAGATCCTGACACGGATATGGATAGAGGAAATCAGGATAAACTAGTTTTTCACTTTTCGAAAGGAGTATAAAATATGAGAACCAAGTTGAGTGTAAATAGCTCGGATAATTCTCGAGCTATGCATGTCTGTTACTCGACTTGTTTTCCCAATAATATGGATATGGGAGGAGAAGTGGAGAATTGGGAAGAAGCTCGCTCTGCGTAAGATATACGAGAATATGTGACTAAAATCCACGTCCCGACGCATTCTCAGACAGACAAGAGGAAGAGAGACGCATGTATATGGCCAGATTGCCGAGTCGATCTAAATGCTGATCAGGAATACATATACATATATACCCTGTCAGCTGGACGATGCCTCCTGCTAGAGGTAACATACATGTGCGCGAAAACATCATGCCCTGCTTGAAAATAGTAGGAGAAAATTGGGAAAATATTTGACCGCTAGCTCAGCAGAGAATTCGCCTGACTAATGAGGATTTGCGAGCCACAAACTACACTCGGCTGTGCCGCCACTCCCCCCACCCACGAATGCGATGCTGCGCGTTGCGTTTGTGGCAAGAGCGAAATTTGCAGCTCGCCAGCAGAAAAAGGATGATTGATGGACGTACCCCAGAAGTGGGCGGGCCACTTGTAGAACTGTTGCCAAAAATATGCAAGCAATTAAGGCAACTATTTCCGGAGCAGCAGCAGCAGCATCAACTTGCAACAGCAAGTTGCAACAGCAGCAGCAGCTGGCAAAAACAAAAGAGGAGAACGAAAAAAAAAAAAAAAAAACACAAAAATCTAAAATGAAACTCGCTTGGCTAAGCTCATGTGGCGGCTGCGGTTTGCAGCAGGCGTTGCCCAAGGATGCGCACAGGACGCGATTGTTGTTCCTGTTGTTGTTGTTGCCTAATCTGCCCAGCAGCAACAGCAGCAGCAGCAGCAGCAGCAGCAACAAAAGTTGATCGCAAACTGATAGCCAATGGGTTCGGTTTTTTGGTTATTTATTGTAGCCAAGCTGCAGATACCCTTTGCACTCTGCCGACTCCGCTGCTGATGGCATGATGCATGTCTGCCCCTGTCTCTCTCTCTCTCTCTCTCTCTCCCTCTCCCACTCCGTCTCCGTCTCCGTCGCTGCCTCTGTCTGGGTGCGTGTCACGATATACGCTGAGATAGTGAGCCGCAGCGCCGCAATTGATGGCATTAGGCATTAGATAAGAAATCAGACATTTATAGGCACACACAGGACAGCCGGATGGGCGCAGGACTAAGGGGACCTCGAGGACCAAGCGGACCAAGGGGACCAAGGGGAAGAGGGTGCGAGGGTACGCACCAGTTAAACAACAACAACAACAACAACAACAACAACAACAACAACAACAACAACGGCGACTGCAACAGGAACAACATCATCATCATCGGGCACAGGCATCATCATTAAATAGCTTACGATTTAGGGGTTGAGCACAGCCAAGGGTAGCAATTTCTTTTTTCCTCTTCTCTTTTCATTTGGCATACAAGGACCTCTCTGCGCAGCAGCCATTTCCCTGGCCCCTGGCCCCGGCCACGGTCCCGGTCCCGGCCCAGGCAGACCCCTTTTCGGGCATATCGAAATGCTAAGAAGTTGCCACAATTAATGGATTGCTGTTAAGTTTAAAGTAGCTTAAGTGAAGGACTAGACGAGCGACAATACAGACATCTACACCCGGACGGGATTTATGCCAAAAAATCGAAGCAGTTGCAATTTGGTCTGTATTTGGCTAGCAGCAACTCGAGATTGGCGTTTGCAACCAGGTCAAGAGGTGAACAAAAACCTAATGCAGTTTCTCTTTACAGCAAAAGAAAGAGGGACGGAGACACAGATAGACAGAGAGAAAGAGATTCTGCAGAGATATAGAACTATTCCCAAAATATATTGACCTGCAGCCTTTTGCCTAATAAAAATGGTTATAAAGTGGAAGATACTTGAGAGATATGCTCCATAAACAGGATTTCGATATAGATTCTTATCGATTGCTTGAAAACTTGACAAGTTATCGTTTATCGAAAACAAACTCATATTGCTCTGGCACTAGGAAGACCTACGTTCAAAATCAAGTCTCTAGCTCTTGTAGGCTAGGACAGACGGACAGACAAACAGACGGACGGACAGACGGACGGACAGACGGACAGACGGATGTACTGACAAAAAAAAGGACATGGCTAAGACAAAGACTGTACGTACTTAACATACATTTGCACAAACCCATTATACCCTATTTATAAAAAAAAAAAAACAGCTGACTGACAATTAAGTCAGATGAAGTCAGAAGTTCAGTCGGGAACTTGGAAGTTTCTTAAAATAGCGCAGCATCACAAATGAACCAAGTTTATAAAAATATAGAAATACTATTCTACATAAATATATAATAAATCATATTGATATTTTAATATAATTATTATTTAATGAGAATATGGCTAAGCTATGGCTACCAAGATCTCCAGCTAAGACAATATAAATTTAACTGAAATCCGAAGCGGTTTGTTAAGTTGCCTGAACTGGTTCAATTTAAAAATAGGAACTAGCTCCCTTAGATTCAGCATCTACACTTATTTCTATAAATAACTATTGAATCGAACTTTCACTTCTACCAAAGACAAACTCATTTAGCGAGAAATATTCTTGACTACACGTTTACTTCCATTTTGTTCCAACGTCACAAACTGAAGAGTTTTTGAATGCTGAAGAAAATAGAAATAAATCTACAGCATTGATTGAGATCAGTTTCTGAGCAGCCGTTGACAGCTGGCGTCGCATTTAAATATCCGCAATGCAGTTGACTGGAACTTGCAACTGGAACCAGTTCTTTTAAACAAGTTGCCAGCGCAGCTAAGCCGACGAGATAGCTGTTGGATAAAGCTAGACAAAATGATTAAGGTCTGTCAATGCACGCCAAGACTGGGTTGCGTTAAATTCCACCCGCGACGGTGGAATATGCGCGGAAAGCGTTTGCTTACAATTTGAATGCCGTTTAGCATGCAATCAGCTTTTGACATAAGTTCAAAGTCCTTTGTGGGAATTCACTTGATACGAGTTTTGGATAATCCACCGCTGCTTGGTGGAAAACGGGTAAGCGTGAAAGTTTGATCGGATTTCTAAGTGAATTTTCATTTGATTGTAACTTGTCGCATTCGAGCGACTTTAAAGTGATTTAAAATTATCTATGTGAGTTATATTTAAATTCTTGGCTGGAAAAGTGTTGTCTAAAACTTGAAGCGAAAAACTTGGGACGGCAAATGTATGTACATATATGCATATATACATATATATGTATATATGAGTCAGTTGCATATTGAGAATCAAAGCAGATAACCGAACCAGCGACCACGAGCCACGGGGGCTGCTGTCAACTTCAAAGCAGCCTTTCAAGTTGTATTTTGGGCAACACCTAGAAGGCGGATGCGTTGAAGGCGAAGGCGAAGGCCAAGACTACCTGCCTGACTATGACAGACAAATTGGCCATATCCCATATCGCAACACACACCCGCACACGCACACAGAGCGAGAGAGAGAGAGAGAGAGAAGTTTTGCGGGCCGCCTTTGATTTTCTAAACGAATTGTTTCAAGACAAGCCACAAGAGAAACGGCTGGCAAAAGTAGTTGGAGCTGGTGGCGTGGTGGCGTGGTGGCTGGGCACAGGGAAAAGGACTCGAAAAGGCTTGTCAGGACATGTGAGCCTCAATTAATTTGATTTGCGTTTAAGGCCCAGCCTGCCCAGCGCAGCGGCCGTCGTCAGCGACAGATCCGGAAACCGAACTGAACTCCACTTCACTTTATTTGTGATAAATTTTTTGCGCTTGGCCTGCTGCGCACGACGACGACGACGACGTCCACTTGGCCATGCCTGAATGGGCACAGGACGAGCCACTGCAGATGCCATTTGAAGATGGCCAACTATGCCTTTGAACTATGATGAAACTAATGGCAGCAGCCGGCCAGACGCAGAAAGGTTCTCGCAGCTCGCAGCTCGCATCCCGTCTCGTCCTTGGGGTCGTCAGGTCCTTGGAGTCCAACACTTGACAACGTCTCGGCCCAGTTTGAAGTGCGGCCAACTAGAGGGTCGACACGGGAACGGGCAGCAGTTGGGTTAATTGGCAAAGCTTTTTAGCCAGCTTCAACAATTAAACGCATTAGGCAACACCTCAGACACAAAATACAAGCTCCGCGTGTCGCTCGTTCATATATATAAATATATATACACTTTTTTGTTGGCCTTTGCCAACCCTCATGTGGTTCATTTCAATATTTTAGGGTTGCGACAGCCGCAATATGGCCGACAAAGTACACACACACACACACATGCACATGCACATGCACAGGGAGCGGGGCGTTTTAAAACGCGCGCGTTTTTATACCCTGAACTGAATTGAAAATCTTTGTAACAGGCAGCGGAAAGCATCTGCAATGGCAAACACACAAACTATATACGCTCTTGATTGATCTAGAGACTGGAAAATTCAAATAGATATTCTCTTATTATTATCTAATATATTATTAACCCATTATTATATACTTATATTAACCCATTTACTCACACAATATGGATAAATGACGAATTTGAGATTTGGTTATTTAGGCATAACTCGAGAATTCGGCGAGCTAGCGCCAACAAACTTGGTACGTGAATTCTCGTCGAGTAATCACAGATGGAGAATACTTCACATTTGGAAAACCCAACCCCGGTCCGCTCAGAAACCAAAAGAACTCATTTCTAAGGCTAGAGCCCTGCGCTTTGGTATACACGCACTTGAGTTCGCCGTATTCAAGCGCTAAAAACTTTGACAGAAAACGAACTTCAAACGCCGAAGATATTGAGAAATACATTTTCCATGGAAGAAGGGTAAATCAGTTTAAGAGCAGCCTGGCGCTGTCTACAGGGCATCAGCTAGTCGAGCACTCTCGACGTAGCGTATAATTGCTTGTTAATATTTGTATTTCCGAGCCGAGCCAAGTGCATTTCAATGTCGCTCCACCCAGAGCTGTGGCTAGGGGGCAGATAGGCATGCGAGCATGCTCAGATATATGCAATTATAAGGTGTAAGGGTGGCACACTGATATACCGGGGATAGGGCTGGAAGGGGAAAGGGGGGGGGGGGGGGGGGTAGGTGGGTTGGTGTTGTTAGTGACAGCGACTTAGTTTTGTTTTGACACGCAGCCAACGGGCATTGGGCGGACGAAAGAAACAACAATGGAGGGCACATTGTCACCTGACCGTTGGCCTGACCTCGGCTCCTGTGCGCTGACCGCAAAGTGTGTTAAATTATAGATTTGAGCGTTTGCTGAGAGCGACAACAGCTGTTGGAGCACTTTTGTGGTTACACGAGAGTTACGTGAGTCGCGCCAAGAGTTTGTCGACACACAACACACACACACACACACACACACACACACACACACACACACACACACACACACACAGACGCGCGTACGGCCCGAATGTCTTGGGGAACACACGCAGCGCTTTGTGTCGGCACGCGGCGTTTGAACTTAGCGAAATTAATGGCCAACACAGGCTACTTAGTGGAGGCCGAGGCCCACGCACACACACGGACACACGGAGGAGGATGACGACGACGACGACGAGGAGGAGCAGGACGGCCAAGTTGTGGCCCTTATGGCATTCGCTGATGTCTGCGCCGCTTGTTCAGTGCGCGATTTATGAGTTGGCATGCAAAGAGGCAGACAGGGATTTGCCGATCGAAGGGGTGGGTGCAGCACAGGGACAGGGGACAGGGGGCAGGGGGCAGGGGGCAAGCAGACATGACAAAACTGCATGGCGCCCGCCAGCGTCGCCATCGCCAACGCCATCATTGCGGGCCCTGTTTTGCCCACCCGTTGCGCCGCCGTCGCTGATCAATAAAAAATGAAAATTTGCGCAGCAGTTGATGAAATTTACGCGATCGGCATCGGCTAAGTTCAAAGGCGGCGTCGGCCTTGGCGCATGCACAAACTGGCCACCAGGCAACCAGGCAACCAAGCAACCAGGCAACTACCGCCATGAAAAAGCCGCGCCGCCAATTTGTTGGCGCTCGCGCCCACTGCCCAAGCGATGAATGGAGACGAAAGTTGTCGTCGTCGTCGTCGTCGTCGTCGTCGTCGTCATAGTCGACGCCAATCCCGTGGCTAATCCCGCGGCGGCGGCTGCGTGTGAGAAGTTTTAGATAAGGAACGCAAGACGCGCGCCGCTTGGCTGCCAATACTTCAAAGTGCAGAGCCGGGAACGCTTAAGCGTTCGGCCAGCTACGCAAATTTGCATTGATAAGCCAAGTGTATGTGTCGGCGCCCGAGCCGGGACTCTTTTTTTTCTTATGCGAAAGAGACAGCGCACGACGGCGGACGAGTGTTAGGTGCACACGGCACAGCTTCCTCTTTGATATACATACATACATATACACACACATGTGTGCATGCCGCCACGCAGATAAAGATAGTTAGATAATGTTCGCTTTGATGTCGCAATGGCAGCCGCACGTGAGCAGCTCGATGCACACCTTTTAAACAGCCCAAAGATCATTTCCAACTAAGAAGTCTTCCCTTCGGTACAGTCCGTACCGGATATATTAACCTTTTTTACTCTGACTAAGCTCCTACAAAATAACACTCAAATCGTTCAAATTCATTCTTTTCATCACTCCAACCTACTCCGAATCCGTTTAAATCACATTTCTACCACACATACCATGACAAACACATTACAAACTGACAAAAATATTTCAAATGCACACTCCTAATTACTCCGAATCACTCCGAATCACTCCGAATTACTCCGAATTATTCCGAATCACCCTACTAGCATACATATAACATCATCATACTTTACACTCACATAACTGGCAAAAACTCACACTCCGAAACCGTTGAAACAAGCCTACCAAGTTTTGTTACAAGATGCCGTTGCTGGATTATGATTTTGTTGGGATATATTTGGTTTTGGATACGCTTTTCAGCATCTAGGGCTTAAATAACTAATGCGGTAAACAAAGAAGACGTACAGTACTTACAAATCCATGTTTATCACTAATATTGTTGGTCAATTTTAATTTGTGAAATGAAACAACTTTTTGCATCCATTGCTCACCCGTTGTGGGCGAATCTGGATGGATGTACATGCGTTTTGGCATTTCAGGATCCGCTTTACCAGCGACCATCCAGCGACTGCAACGGAAAGGATTATATGATATATGGGCTCAACAAATTTTGTTGTGCACACACTCGGCACATACACACACACACACACATGCACACTTACCTATTATGAAATTTATAACGATAATCATCCGCCGCAACGATATCCAGTAGCAGTATGTATTTAGCCTTGGCATCCAGACCCGAAACACGAAATTTCATTTGCGGAAACATTTGTCTGCAAAACGAGAGTGTGAGAAAGAGAGAGAGAGAGAGAGAGAGCTGGTTAGTGTTGGAGTAGGACAGAGCACAAGTCATTTTGGTTTGGGTAATCAAATAAAACATTAATCAGCGCGGCATAAAGCCTAAACGCTGCACCAGGTTCTCAGGCAGGCCCACCAGGACTTGCAGAGAGGCACACACACACACAGGCACACACACACAAGCACAATCATCATCATCATCATTATCAGTGGCTGGGCAAAGCAAACAAAAGGGGCAAAGCAAACAGCGATCAGTCGCGAGGAGTCGCCACAGTCGGGGCCCAGGTTATCAAGTGGCGCCAAGCCGCAAATTGTTTCCAGCTCCAGACTCCCGACTCGAATTCAAATTGGCCCCGACCAAGGCTCCAACCAGCTTGTTGATTAGCCTTAGTCCATGTTCTGGCCATGTTGGTGGCAATGTGCAAACTCGAAAATTACATCGTCGACCTGGTGAGGTCGGGGCGGAGGCGACCAGGAGGCGGAGAGGAGAGGCGACTCGAGTCGATCAGTGACCACAGCTCCGTGCTTTGTGGTTTGCTGCTAACCACCCAAGTAAAGGGCTGCACCCTCACACACACACACACACACACACACACACACACACACGCACACACAAACAAATATGAAAATTATAAGTTTAAGTAGCAATCACTCAATCGCTGCGACTGCGCCTCAACAGAGCCAGCGCCAGCGCCAGCGCCGGGGCTGGAGCCGGAGCCTACAGCTGGCTGGCTGGGACGCCACCTTCAGCTCCAGCGCGATATCCGACGCTGCCTTCAACTTCAACTTCAGCGCCTGCGCCTGCGCCTGCGCCTCATGAATCAAATTTAACGAACGTCTTGTTCATGTTCACAGATCATCATCAGCTGCGCCTGCATTTTGATAAAACCAACAAAAAGGCCCCCAAACAAGACCGGGCCAACAGGCAGGCAGGCAGCCAGGCAGCCAGGCAGTAAGGCAGGCCAACAGCTAACAAGCTGACTGATGTCTGACTGCCTAAATGACTAACTGACGAATGGACCAACTGACAGACAAACAGACTGACGGACTGACGGACAGACGGACAGACAGGCCGAGGCATTCACTGACGGACTGCAGCGCGATGTTTCTATTTGGAGAACCGGCCCAGCAGCAGCAGCAGCAAGTGGCAAGAAGAGATGCGCCCGTCGGGTATATGCGACTAGCTGCATGACCTCTACTCACCCAAGCTAGCAACAGAAAAGTAAACCAAAGGCATATAAAAAAACCAACTGAACTGATAGTTCATACATGAAATCGATGGAATAAAATCGTGACTAGAAAGCCAGACTTTCACATTTTTGTAATTATATATAAATATCATACTTAAAAAATTTATATAAATATCATATGTAAAATATTTATATAAATATCATATAGAGAAAAGGAGAGCGAGCAAGAGAGTGAGAGAGAGAGAGAGAGAGAGGGAGAATAAATCAATCTCAAGCAATGTTAACATATTGTATTTAAGTCAATTTTTGAAGCTATTTGCTTGATTATGTTTATAAATATATATAAAATATATTTATATGATATATATCATGTTTATAAAATATAGTTTTCCAAAAATAAACAACAACATAAATTAAATATTTAGATATACCAATTTGCTAAGCAATCGAAAATCCCCAACAATACTTGCAAATTCTTTGATTGAAAACTCTTTAACAGATATCGCTCAGTTCTTCTAAATGTGGAAATTCCCAACTCTTTCAACTTGATCCACTCTTTTGTAAAGCATTCTAGCCAAAAACCAACACAATATCTATGAAAATACGCCTCTGCTCTTAACTAAACCGAAACTAATCCATTCTAACTCTGTTGTTTCTCAAGATATTCTTGTGAAACTTTCGATTTATCGCTGTACTCTCATAAAATGCACGCATACCAAAAATCAACACAATATCTCTTTCTATAAGTCTTGCCTTGTTCTGCTCTTAACTAAGCCAAAAAACTATTCCCACCTAACTCGGTTGTTTCTCGAGAGATCCTTTTGAAACTCTGTATATATCGAAGTGCTCTAATTAAATACATGCATACAAAAAATCAAGCAAATTTCTTTTACAGGGTATGCGCAGTCGCGTCGAGCATCCTGCTGACGTATCGAGAACTCACAAATCCAAAACCAGAGCCAGCCCACGTCTTCAGCCCGATGCCTTTGCCTTGCGACTGCCTTTTTCGACTGCAAATTATTTTTTATTTGCGGGCCAGCAACGGGAACTCGGTACGAGGCTGGCTCCGAGACTGTGGACTGGGGACTGGGGACTGGAGACTGCGACTGGGACTGTGGACTGGGGACTGTGGACTGGAGACTGCGACTGAGGCTGGTACTGGGACTGAGGCTGGGACTGAGGCTGTGGCACGTCTGCCTGGTTAGTTGGGCTCCTTTTGGCTGCGTTTCGCTGCTTTTCTTTTTTTCTTCATTTTTTTTTTTTTGGGTATTTGTTGTTGTTGTTGTCTTAACTGAATAGCTCGTTAACATTATTGAGCACTTGGCGCCAGTTGTTGGCAGCTTGTTATGGCCATGGCCGGAGCCAGAGCCAGAGCCAGAGCCAGAGCCAGAGCCAGAGCCGGAGCCGGAGCCGAAGACGCGCCGCATAGCCCCATAGCCGCAAGCGCCAACTGGAGCCAAGTCGCGTTGGCCCAAAACAAATCGGCCCACCACACGCGCACAAATTCTCCCCCCTACCACCCTCTCACCCCTACCACTCTACAAGCGTGTGTGTGTGTGTGTGCAGCTCGAGCTGTGCTCGACAACAAAACGATTTGCTCTCGTTTGTGTTTGCCCAGAGCTGAGCTGAGGCTCTTGTCCAAAGCTGCTTCTTCTTTTGGCAACGGCTGCTGCTGCTTCTTCTTCTGCTACTTCTTCTGCTGCTGCTGCTGCTGCTGCTGCTGCTTCTTCTTCTTGTTGCAGCTTCGTGCAAATCGTTACGTGTAAAACTTGCACCTTTTGACCAAAAGTTGTTTGTTTTGTGGGCCCACACATTATTTTTTGCGAACGCGCTCGGCTAATTCAATTTTCTCATAAGCTGTCCTTCTCTCACTCTCTCTCTTATTCTCTCTCTCGCTTGCTCTCTCCGGTTTTATTGGCCAGCAATAACAAACAACAACGAGCTGTTAATGTGGCTTGAAAGTGTTTTTGGCAGCCTACTTGGGCTCGACCCAGGCCCGTTCTGTGAGGACCCATAATTAAGCCTAATTAAGCCGACGGTGTGTACGGCTGTGTGTGTGTGTGTGTGTGTGTGCTGCCATTGAGGTGTCTCCTCTGCCACAAAGACGCTCGCGTCCCTATTGAGGTTAATGGCTAATCAATTAGCCCCGGGCTCGGAGCACTTGGCCCGAGCCGGGCCGGTCCGGGCCGGGCCACTGCGGCTCTCCGGCTCTCCGGCTGCCACATTTCGTCCTGGGTGAAATAAATGCTTCAACGATTGAGTTGTAATTGGCATTTCGAGCCATTGACATGGGCCAGCCTCGAGCCCGACCAAGATAACGCTCAGTCAACCAGATAAAAATAACAGCACACACAAAAAAAACACACACACACAAATGCTGCCCGAATTACGTAATGGGCCTTGGTAACAGAACAGATCGTTTTCCCTAAGCAGGACACAGATACCTGACTAGAAGATACCTCTTACAGATATCGCAACCTCCATTCACACACGCACACCTCACACTATCTATAAGAAATGGTTCGGTCTTTAGAGTCCGATCTTAATGCTTTTTTCAGCCGTGACATAGCCAAGTCCGTCCGTCGCAACCCGCCGGATCGGGCCACTATATAATATAATTGCCAGAGGAAAGATCGAGTAAAAAGTATGTGCTTGTATGGGAACCCTTGGCTTATCAAGATATCTTACATTTACTAAGCTGGCTATAAATGATATACTATATAGTAGCTCTTACATAGGAAGAATCGGTCGTAAAATGAGTCTTCCAGCCTTTAAGAGCTTCACTATTCGCACATAATGTCAAGAGGGGTCTAAAAGAGGAGGGGATCGTTGCTTTCTCGTTTCTAAATTTACCAACACTGTTCACATCATTTTATAGGCTATGACAACTGAGAGTGTTGATCAAAGAGCAAGTCTTTTCTCCGGCCTGAACTCTGAGCTAGTTTTACAATCAGGAGAACAGCAAGATTTGGATATAGCTTAAATTCAGGCCGTAGACAGCTGGCCAGACAAGCTGAAAGAAGAAGAAGAAGTACAAGTGAAATGCGTACAGCCATTAGATGTTGCCACATGCCGCACTGCGCGGCAACTGCGCGGCAACAAAGGTGTTGCGCTATCGGCCGCAACTAAACGGCGCCTGTTGACGCACCTGTGCGCGTCATGTCTTTCTTTTTGTCGCAGGTCGAAGGCTAAAACCAGAGAAGCGTCAATTGTCAATGTTTTATCTGCTGCTCAAATCGGACGGAGCGATAAACCAGAAGAAGAAGCTGCCCCCAGCTGATGTCCGTGTGTGTGTGTGTGTGTGTGCGTATGTGTGCGTGTGTGTGTGCGAGCTAACAAAGGCTCAAAGTGCCAGTCGCAGTTGCAGTTGAGCTGCGTTCGCCCCTTTCCCCCTCTCTCCAGACCCTGCGGCAGACCGCGTTTGCGGACGTTTTGTCAACATGCGCGGGGATTAAAGTAGCACCTGCAGCCGGCAAAGGCGCGCCGGCAACGATGTCAACAACAACAACAACAGCAACAACAGCAACAACAACAACAACAACAACAACAACAGCAACAACAACAACAACTGCGACGGCTGTTGACAGTTCGCCTTTGTGACAACAAAATTGTTGTCGACTTTTTTTTCGTCTTATTTGTATGCCCATTTTTCGAGGGTATTATAAAACTGTCATGAAACATATTATGCAACTAAGAATATATGTATGTATGTATATATATACATATATATATATATATTAGACTTCGAGTCCGTTTGGCGTTTCAAGACCAGATCGAAGCACTATATCGTATAGCTTCCCTAGATAAAAGCCCGCGATAATAAAGTTCTTGCTCGAAAATCTTGTCTGCTTCTCCAGATATCCGCATCAAGCTGTCACATAAATGCTATAAATGAAGAATCGATCGAAAATGGAATTTCTTAAGCATGAAAAACCTTTTTGATCTTCCACATAAATCTTAAGCTCAGCTGCACTCTGCTTCTAAAGCAGCTAAAAGTGTATTTGGTATTCGGTTTACTTTAGAGAACTTCCTCGTGCTTGTTTTGGCTGACATATTTTTGTTGTTTTAGTTTTGTTTTTCAGGTTGATTTGCGCAGCAAGGGCGAGCGGCAGATGGAGAGACAGAGAGAGAGAGAGAGAGAGAAGCAGAGGGAGAAGCAGAGGGAGAAGCTGGCGAGGGGCTGCCTTAATCTGCTTTGGAGGCAGTTTTGTCAACACATTTGGAACTGTGCCCCCGCGCATTTGCCGATAACTATCGATAGCTCAATGGAGGGGTGCATATATTTAACATGCACTTTACAAGGCACATTACATTCGCCCAAAATGCCGCAGGCAGAAGAAGTCGATGGCAATAAAAGCAGCTGCTGGCATTTAATTTGAATTTTATTGAATTACAATTGCATGCAAATTCGCGCTTTGCGAACCAAATATACAAATTTATTTGACAAATTTCTGAATTGCAGTTAACGTGCACGTCAACGTCGACGTCAGCGTCAATGCGTATGTCAGCGCCGGCAGCAGCTGCGGCCACATAAAGACTAATTACCCGGCGCAGGCGGCGCACAGGTTGCTGCGGTTGCTGTCTCTGGCAGGGGCAACAAGAGGGGGCGGGTGGGCGCGGCCAGCGGCTAGCAGCCAAATTAGTTAAACCAATAAACTGACAGCGGCCGCTTACGTCTCGTTATATGCCATATTTCAAGTCTATATAATAATAAAAACAATTTATGAAGGCATAACAACAGACCCGGTCACTCTCCCCGTCCCTCTCCCCGTCCCTCTCGCTGCCAAAAACAGCATGCAGCGAAACGCGTCCTCGCCCCCGCCCCCGCCCCCGCATGGGTCTGTGGGTCTGCCCCGCGCGCTGGCTGTCAGTTAGCGGCAACGCCCACAAGCGTCTCGGCCTTAGCTCGTTGTGGCTCAAAATGAATGGCCATGTCATTAAGCGGGCCCAGAGCCCGGGCCCGGGCCCAGGCGCCGAGCAGCACAGTGACAGAGGGACAGAGGGACAGAGGGACAGCACAGACGCAGCCGGAGACAGGCGCAACCCGCTGCGCTGATGCCTCAACACGAATCAAACAGAAAACAGAAACAAAAAACACAACAGAAAACAGAAAACGGAAAAAAAAAAATGAAATAAACAGCAAGACAATCCTTGAGCTTGTGTGTGGCGCTAGGATTAAGTGCTCAGCTGTCCGGAGCGCTGTGGGAATTCCGCAGCAGCTCACGCTCCTCCAAAAACTCGAAGAAAAAAAAAAACAACACAAATACCAAAGAAGGAGAACACAACAGAAACTAATCCACATAAATATCGTTCAATATATAAATCAAATCGCATGTAATTACAATTTGTGCGCTTAATTACGGAAAATGCGTGAAACGAGCGCGAGGAGAAAATGTTCGTTCAACTCAGCGAGAGTCGAATTTCAAATGCTCTACATGAAATTGATGGCCCTTGGGCAAGTGCAATATGAAAGCAGGATAAACCGAAGAATAAATACTCTTACTCTTACTTTCTCTCTCTCTCTCTTTCTTTTTCTTTCTCTTTCTCCTTGTCTTTATCTTTTCCTCTCTCATCCTCTCTTTCTCGTTCACCTTCTCCTTCCCTTGCACTCTCTCTCTGTATCCTTTTCCTTCTTTCTCTATTTCTCGCCCTCTCTCTCCCCATCGCTTTCTTTCTTTCTCACTTTCCCTCTCTCACCTTCACCTTCTCTTTCTCTTTATTCTCTCTCACTCTCTCTCTTTCTCTCTCCCTCTCGTTCACTTTCTGTTTCCCTCTCGCTTCCTCTTTCTGTCTTTCGTTCTCCTTCTTTCCCTCTCTCTCTCTCTCTCTTTCTTTTTCCTTCTCTTTCTCTTTGTCTTTATCTTTCCCTCTCTCATCCTCTCTCTCTCTCGTTCACCTTCTCCTTCCCTTGCACTCTCTCTCTGTATCCTTTTCCTTCTTTCTCTATTTCTCGCCCTCTCTCTCCCCATCGCTTTCTTTCTTTCTCACTTTCCCTCTCTCACCTTCACCTTCTCTTTCTCTTTATTCTCTCTCACTCTCTCTCTTTCTCTCTCCCTCTCGTTCACTTTCTGTTTCCCTCTCGCTTCCTCTTTCTGTCTTTCGTTCTCCTTCTTTCCCTCTCTCTCTCTCTCTCTTTCTTTTTCCTTCTCTTTCTCTTTGTCTTTATCTTTCCCTCTCTCATCCTCTCTCTCTCTCGTTCACCTTCTCCTTCCCTCGCACTCTCTCTCTGTATCTTTTTCCTTCTTTCTCTATTTCTCGCCCTCTCTCTCCCCATCGCTTTCTTTCTTTCTCACTTTCCCTCGCTCACCTTCACCTTCTCTTTCTCTTTATTCTCTCTCTCTCTCTCTCTATCGCTTGTGCTCCCCACCTACACAACCAACCCGCTGAGCAGACTTTGATGGCCGCTGTTGAGAAGAGTATTCGCAGCATCTAAGCCTCAGCCTTGGCTTATCGGACTCCAGCGCTGATAAGACTAGGTTAGGCAGGGGCGACGGCGTCGGCGCCGGGGCAGGGGCAGGGACAGGGGCAGGGGAGGGGCAGGCTAGGCGGCAGCTGTCAGCGGCTGCGATCGTGTCTGGTGGCAGGTTCGGGCGAGGCACATAACTCAGCGAGTCGTCGGCGCAAGTGCTTGATAAGTGGAGAGCAGAGACCACGCTCCCCCCCCCCCTCCCCCTCCGCCCAACCACCACTACCGCCCTTCTCTAATCTCACTTGCAGCTCAAGAGATTGCGTTTGTCGCCCCGTTCCAAAAATTCCGCTTGAAGTTGTTTTGTTTGTTGTTTGACTTAATTGTTATGAATTGAAATGCAGTTACAACCACTTCCCCCCCCCCCCCCCCGCCGCACTCACCTCTCACCCCTGATAAGACATGACATGCGCGCAGTTGTGCTTAGATTTTGATAGAATGGGGGGGGGGGGGGGGGGTCAGAGGTCGCCATTCGACTTTTTGGGTGTTGATTTATGTGGCATTTGTTGTGTCAGTTTTGTGACAAGCCGAAAGCGACAGAAAAGATCTATGCCCAATATTTTGTGATTTATTGTCTCTCCGATAACTATTCCCACAGATAAATGTGTGCCCGTCTATGAAGCAGGTCCTCAAAAATATGATTTGTGTGTGGGCAACTAAAAATAAATAAATAAATTGTAGTTAACTAAAGTAGCTCTGATTATCGCAGCCAAGGTTTTCATATTGTACTTAGCTATAGTCATATTCTATATACCCTTTGGCATTCGATTGGAACCTTTCTAATATTCGTCATCTAAGTACTATATATGTAAGTATCATCTACATACTTTTTCAGCTTAAATATTAAGTATAAAGGTCAACTTCTTTGTTCGTCTCAAATGCTTTTTTATGACTTATTCGCCTTCAGCTCATTTTAGCATAATTATCATATTTGGCAGTACACATTATACATTAATCTCTTAGCCAATTGAATATATTTTCATTTTCTCACTTTCAAGAAGCTTTTTATATTAAAACCAACGGAAGCTTTAAGACGAGCTTTTGCAGGCAAAAGTTTCAGCTGGCTGCGTCGGACCACAGAGCGAAA
This sequence comes from Drosophila montana, assembly GCF_035044405.1. Classification (NCBI taxonomy): domain Eukaryota; kingdom Metazoa; phylum Arthropoda; class Insecta; order Diptera; family Drosophilidae; genus Drosophila; species Drosophila montana. The sequence goes on from NW_026999206.1 coordinate 65,454, forward strand.
GAACGGCAGTTCAAATCGCTCATATAATATACATATATTATATATGAAGATAATAAATGAAACAAGCTGCATTTGATGTACTCGCCTTTTCAATCACATCAAAATGCATGCACCCCTCCCCCACCGATCCAACCAATCATCCAATAGATAACCCACATTACTTCCTAGCTCACATTTATTACATTTGCTACATTTTGCTTGACTAAAACTATAATTTATTTACATTTATTTTAATTATTATACGTACATATGTATTTACATGGTCGCTAGAACGCCCCCAGCCGCCCACGCCCCTCCTCTAACCACAATAAGCACCTGCCCACGAACCGTACTGGAATCCGAGCACCTCAAATGGCCGTTGCCTTTGTTTGTTTTATTGTTTTTGTTGTTTTTATATATTTTCGGGGTTCTTTTTTTTTTTAATTTTTTTATCATAATTGCGGCTGCTGTCAAGCACGCACACACACACACTCACACACTAGCGCACACATGTGCGCCATTTTTGCTTAAACATTTTGGCCGCCGTCGCCATCATTTTCGGTCAATTGACACAGGCAAACAAAACACACGACGCCGACAGCGACAGCGACGCCGGCAGAGACGCCGGCAATTGCACACCCTGGCCTCGGCTCGGACTTTGCCAACGAGCCCGCACCCCAACTCAGTTCACCACCCCTCTCTCGATCGTACGTTCGCTTGCTGGTTTTGTCTAAACAAAAAGTTCTGCACACATTCTTTGCTCTCGCTCTCGCGCGCGCTCTCGCTCTGGCGCATTAAACGCCCGCACGCAGTTCATTTGCGCCGCATGCGGTTGGCCGCGTATGTGCGAGCAAGATAGCGCACACCCCCGCAACAACAGTTTTATTTGGTGCTTTTGTCTCGCTGCTGGCGTGTGTATGTATGCTTGTGTGTGTGTTGGCATTTTGCTTTGTTTGCTTTGTGCTTTGCTTAATTTTTTGGTTTTTTTTTGCGCTGCTGGTCAGTGGTCGTTGTTGTTGTTGCCGTTTTGCTTGTCCTATGCCCTGCGTTGTATCTCTCTCTCTGTGCTAAGCACATGTGTGTTTGCTCATTTCACTACACTTGTCACGCCGTCAACTGCGACGGCAACGGCGACGGCGACTGCGACAGCGCCGCCTCTTTTGCATGCAAAGCATCAATCGGCCGTTGCTTCTGTTGTTGTTTTTGTTTTTGCTGCTCAATTTTGATTTTGATTTGCCAGTTTTGTTGCTTTGTTGTTTTTTTTTTTTTTGTTTATTGTTGGGTTCATCTTCAACTCGTTCATAGATATATATATATTTTTTCGTTTTGTTTTGCGTGCGCTTTTGCCGCCGTTTTATGCGACTTGTCGCTTATTTGAAGCAATTTATTAATCATTTTATTCGTTCAGGCCCCCTCGCTCCCTCTCTCGCTCTCTCTCTCTCTCGCTCTTTCTCTGTTCCACACACATGCTGTTTAATATGCATGCCACTGGCTGCTTGCGTTGTGTGATTTTTCGCACAATAATCAAAAGCCGCAACAACAACAACAATAAAGCTAACAATTTAGCAACGTTTTTTTTTGTTTTTCAATTGCAGCTTCTAACTGTTGTTTTTTAATAATTTCAATTTGTTGCACACGAAAAAGTTAATTGAAGTTGACAAACGTGTGGAAAATGAAATTTATAAAAAAGGGAAAGAAATAATACGAATAAAACAATAACAAAAGCAATAAGATATAGATATAGATATAGATATAGATATAGATATAGATATAGATATAGATATAGATATAGATATAGATATAGATATAGATATAGATATAGATATAGATATAGATATAGATATAGATATAGATATAGATATAGATATAGATATAGATATAGATATAGATATAGATATAGATATAGATATAGATATAGGTATAGATATAGATATAGATATAGATATAGATATAGATATAGATATAGATATAGATATAGATATAGATATAGATATAGATATAGATATAGATATAGATATAGATATAGATATAGATATAGATATAGATATAGATATAGATATAGATATAGATATAGATATAGATATAGATATAGATATAGATATAGATATAGATATAGATATAGATATAGATATAGATATAGATATAGATATAGATATAGATATAGATATAGATATAGATATAGATATAGATATAGATATAGATATAGATATAGATATAGATATAGATATAGATATAGATATAGATATAGATATAGATATAGATATAGATATAGATATAGATATAGATATAGATATAGATATAGATATAGATATAGATATAGATATAGATATAGATATAGATATAGATATAGATATAGATATAGATATAGATATAGATATAGATATAGATATAGATATAGATATAGATATAGATATAGATATAGATATAGATATAGATATAGATATAGATATAGATATAGATATAGATATAGATATAGATATAGATATAGATATAGATATAGATATAGATATAGATATAGATATAGATATAGATATAGATATAGATATAGATATAGATATAGATATAGATATAGATATAGATATAGATATAGATATAGATATAGATATAGATATAGATATAGATATAGATATAGATATAGATATAGATATAGATATAGATATAGATATAGATATAGATATAGATATAGATATAGAGATAGATATAGATATAGATATAGATATAGATATAGATATAGATATAGATATAGATATAGATATAGATATAGATATAGATATAAAGTATCTCATAGATACGCGCAAGACATATATAAAATGGAGACAAAGATGAAAGGGAGGCGGCGGCAGAAGCGGAGAAGATGCTATTTAAATATTTATGGCCAAGTTTCAAATATGCTTTCCGGACAGCATGGAATGGCTAGTAGTGGGAAAGAGGGCGGGGGTGGGTGGGGCTGGCTAATGGGGTGGGGTAGTTGCTGCCCTTAGCACAGGCTCGGCCGAGGGGTTGGCCTGTTTTGCTTGTCTTGATTTTAATTAAATTGTGCGTCAAATGTTTTTCGGCTCGTTGATTTGCGCGCTGCTCAGCGAGGGTTGGGCGTGGATTGGGTGGGGTTGGGGGGTTGGTGGGGTTGGGGGGCGTGGCCACTGCGTGTCGGCGCACTGTCAATGTTTGCTTGGCAAAGTGTAAGTAATTTATGCGCATTTAGCGCTCAAGTGAGCTTAAAGCAAAGCCAAGATAAAGAAACGCTTAAGGAACCAATGGGCGTGGCCCGCCCAAAACTTTACATTTATATATAGAATTGTGGGCGGGGCGGGGCGGTGCGGGGCTGGGCTAAGAGCTCGACGGTTAACCAAACTAAATATTACTTTAAATAGCAAACAAGCTGCGGCAACAAGCATTCCCGGCATTCTTCTACATAAAGATAAAAGCACGCGGAATATATCTGCATTCCGGAATAACTTCGGTGTATATTGTCCGATCCTAATGAAAGTCTTAGGAGGGGTATATGACAGCCAAATGTGTGTGGATTCCAAAGCGCAAGGCTCTAAGCTCATAAATTTATTTCCATTTGTTTAAGTGGAATAAGGTAGATACCTTAAAATTGAAAAACAAATTATCTATATATACACCTTAGAAGTAGCTGCATATCAGTTTTGGTGTATCTAGCTCTTAGAATTCGCGAGTTTTGCTTGAAAAACGTAGTTTCAAAATCGATATTTATCGATATTATGCGCATGAGAGGAGTCATCGGAATATATGAATATTGCTTTTGGAGTTTTCGAGACAGATGGACATGACTAGATCGATCTTGATTGAAAGCCCGTTTAGTCTGAACGCAACGTATACTCGAATACCCAGCTCGCCCACTAGCCATGCCACGCCCACTGTTTCAGATGCTTGTGGGTGTCGCGTATACAAGATATAATGTCTAAATTATGGTGGCTGGAAGCATTAATGCATTCTGTTTGCTTAGCGCATGACATTGTGAATGATGTGTATGATCAGAATGATGCTGAGCAGGCAGCAAGAGGGTCTCGGAGTCACATCCGTTCAGCACGATCATCACAGAGAGACAGAGAGAGAGAGAGAGAGAGAGTGGAGGAGGTAGACGAAGCTCGGACACGGCAGGCAGAAGGGCTCTGAAGGCTGGGGCTAATAACAGTCATCACACACGTCAGACACTCATAAATCCTCGTAAGTCAACAAGCCAGCAGCCGAGTGGAGACAGCCGGATCGGGGTTGGGGAACGACAGGCCAGGACAGGAACCAGGCCAGGTCTCGGGCATCGGGCAACAGCACAATCAGATTCTAAACGAGCTGCGTTTAAATGTTGTTAACATGCCCACCAACTCGTCGCTGGGCGGGCAGTGAGTCGTCGCTGGCAGCTGAGCTCCAGGATGTGGCCATTTCTAATATGTCCCACACACACACACACACACACACACACACACACGCGCGCAGACGTAGACATCCGACTGCCCACAGAGCGAGAACAACTTGTTGCGGCGATTCGCAAGTTCAGGTAGGTTCCACAGCCACAGAGACAGCCACATCCAGATCCTCGGCTGGCTTCATTCATGGGTGGCTCGGCCGGCCGGGCCAATGCATGTTTATAGGCATAATTCTTATTTATGATCGAGCAGCAGATAAGGCTCGGCCCGCCGACTTCTCTCTCGGGTCTGGGTCTTGTTTTAAATAAATCAAATCAACACGATTCGCAGAAACTGTGCAACAACTGCGACCTCCCTACGCTGATAAGGCCCAGACGCGACAACAGCTTTACCAAAATCCCAACAAGCCCGGCCCAACAGCTTGCCCCAGCCCCGGCCCCAGCCCCGGCCACAGCCGCAGCCGCAGCCGCAGTCAGGGCTGGTAGCTGCTGCGGCGTGGCACCTGTTGCGAGCGCTTCGCATGCCAAGCAAAACAGCTTCGCGAGTGGGCAGCTCCTTCTTGCGAAACACCAGAGAGAAGCGAGCACAAGGCCAAAAGAGAAGTTAAACGTTTTAAACAAGCCTCAAACCCTGCCCTGGCTTAGCATGGTGGGTTACCAGAGAGGATTTGAAGTGCAGAGATTACTGTTTAAGTAGCCAGAATAAGACTATCTATTTGAAATGCAGTAAAACGATAAGTTTGCCGGTTCAAACCCCCCGACTGTGCACAACCAGATGTGAGACGAATAGTGGATAATGGTACCAGGGAGTCCTTAAAGTCACTAAAGTCAGAGATCACTTCTCAAATGGTTAATTTAAAATGATCCATTTAAAATGCAATAAATAGGAAAGGTTGCTGGTTCAAACCACCGACTGTTGATAGTTAGATGTAGGAATAATAGCGAATAATGGTGCCAGGTACTTTTTAAAAGGCAAAGATCCCTGCTTAACTAGCAAAAATAAAAAGATATACTTGAAATGCAATAAAAAGGAAAGGTTGCTGGTTCAAACCACCGACTGTTGATAGTTAGATGGGGAATAATGATGCCAGGCACTCTTTCAAAGGCGAAAATTCCTGTGTAACTTGCTTGCTGGTTCGAATCCCGTGATTTTGACAGCCAGATGTAAGGCGAATAGTGAGTAACTTTACCGGCGAGTCTTTAAAGTGCTAAGATCCCTGATTAACTAGCTAAAATAAAATAAATGAAACGTGAAGGAGGCTGGTTCGAGTCTCCTCGAGTTCAATCTACTATTTTCTGCAAAAAGCTGACTACTAGAAACGTTTTCAAATGCCTTTCGAACCTTAAGAAGAGCTGAGACTTTGTGGCTTCGACTTCTCGAAGGCTTTTGCAATCGCTGGACTCCCTACCTGGTGGCAGAGACAGTGCCACATCTCGTTCGCACCTGTTCAGCTCTATGCGAAACTAGACGCAGTTTGCCTGGAGCCGAATTCCATTTGGATCAATCAGAGCGCGCCTCGGGATGGGGCCAAGTGCTACCTCTATCGCGGCCATATACATATATAATTATTGGTTAAGAGCTAGATGCGTCGCTGTCCTGCTTGAGCTGGTTGCAGCGGCTGGAAAGTATCTGTCAGATACTTTTGCGGTCACCTGAGCTGAGCTGAGCTGAGCTGAGCTGAACTGAGCCAGGCGCATGCCGCATTGCGTGTCCCGTCAGTGGCGTCAGTTGTGTCAGTTGTGTTCAAGGACTCGAGAACTCTGGCGCTGGATGACGCCTTTTTTTTCTTTTGTATAATTTGTGACTTGTGCAGTTGGTACTGTCATAAGGTGTAAAAGGACCAACAAGAGACGAGGCCAACAGCCGCTGTACACGCATATTTCTTGCGGTTGCCGCACAGAGAGCGAGAGAGCGAGAGCGAGAGAGAGAGAGAGGAGACTCTGAAAAGGCAGCAACAACAAGGGCAACTTACAACTGCTGCCGTTTTTGTGCCTTTGGTGGGACTTTCTTGCCCAGAGCCAAAGTCTACAAAAGGTGTTGACCAAACAACAACGGCAACAACGGCAACAACTGGCAATGGGCACAAGGGGCACACGGGTGCACGCGTCTTAACAAGAACAACAACACATCTAAAGAAGAAGAAGCAGCAGCAGCAGCAGCAGCAGCAACTTGTAGCCAAACAGTGCGAATGGGAAGAGGTGTCTGGGCAATCGGGTAGCAGACCCGATGCCAATGCCAATGCCAATGCCAGGAGACAAGAGCCGCAGTGCAGCCGCAGAGCCAAAGCTGTTGCCGTTTGGCTGTTGGTGTTGGCCTGGTTAGCGCATAAAAAACGTTATAAATAACACGCTCGAGCATTTAACGCGCCAAACATGTGTTCCACTGTCCAATTTGTGGTATGTTTACTTTTCATCAGCCAAACGGCACGGACGACGGCAACGGGCGCTCTTTGCACAGTGGGACAAGCAGCGGCAAGTCTCAACCAAGTGGCACAGTGGAGAGTGTGAAGAGGAAACGTGTTAATCAAACTGATCAAGCTTAAACCTCTGCTTGAAAAGCTACTCTAAACAAAAAGAGAAGATGAGTTGACATAGATCATAAGTCTGCCATTCGTTTCTCAACTGATGTAAGCTTTGCTTTCACAGCTTTCGCTTAAAGCTTTCGATTAAAAGCTCTGCCCAAACAGCTGCTCGGTCTGACAATAATAATGTAGGGATTAATCGATCGTAAATCTGCGCTTTTGATGTTATTGTTCTGCAACTAAGGTAAGCTTCACTTAAACAGCTTTCGCTAAAAGCTTTCGATAAAAAGCTATCTACAACAGCTTATAGTCCTGGCGATACTATAAGACTGATCAGCATGATATCAGTTTTCGCTATGTTGAGAAAGAGCCTAGCTGCGGCTCTGGGCTTTAGCTGAAAGCTCTTTCTAAAAAGCTCTTTCCAACTGAACGCCCTGGCAATAAGGGCGTCAGATTTATTTCAGGTTTACTTAAACTACGCACAAAATTATTGTTTTAAATCCTAAACCAGCTGAGCTTTCGATGAAAGCTCTGCTAACAAAGCTTCGTCTCCCCAAAACAGCTGATGCTGTTAAGCGATAATAAGCCTCGCGCATAGCGACGACAGGCAAACAAGGCAAAAGCCCAGCGGCTCATGATAATAAAATGCAGATACGAATGTCAGTTAAATTTTTGTAGGGCGGGGGCAAAGGGTTATGCTTGGGGGCGGGGGCGGGGTCGGGGTCGGGGAGGATGGACTGATGGATGCTTTGGGTAGCGCCTGAATGGACACAAAGCAAACAAGCCGTGAAGAAGAGGAAGCAGCAGCAGCAGATAAAGAGGGAGCAGACAAGACAAGAACGTGAAATGCGAATGCGAATGCGAATGCGAATGCGAATGTGGCTTACCTGGCGCTCCAGGCCCATTATTGAACGATCACCGGCAGCAACCAAAACAAAAACAACAACAACAACAATGGCAAAACAAACAAGGGCAAAGGGAACAGGGTTGCATGTGGCCTGAATGAGGGTTGCGGCAACTGCTTAGACTGGCAGAGGAACCTGGTCGAGAGCAGAGGGAGCAGGGGCTGGCAGAGGGACAGCTGACCTGGCTTATAAGTAAGAAGAAAACCAAACAAAGCGTCGGCTCTGTTGTACCCGCTGGCAGCGAACAAAGCAGCTCAAGGCAGGACATGCCGCTCCACAGACGTGGGCCGAGCGGGCGAGCGAGCGAGCGAGCGAGCGAGCGAGCGAATGGCAAACAAACGAGTGCATACCCAAAAACTGGCCATAGGACCGGAGAGCTCAGCCTGAGTGCGGCTCGTTTGGCAGTTTGTGTTGTTGTGGCTGCTGGATTTGCTGACTGGCCCAGAGGAAGGCAGTTAGGCGCCGCAGCAGTCGAGCAGGTTCAGCGAGAGGAACGAACGAGTGCGAAGAGCATCAGTGTGCGCTTAGACAACTTATTAATTGTGCTAAGTCCCTGTGAGTGTATGTGTGTGTGTATGTGTGTGTGTGTGTGTGTGCTGGGGGACGTTGCTCAGCTAATTTCCTGTGCGAATACATACTTTAATTAGCCAGCCCGTTTGTGTGACGAGTGACGAGCACATCAAGCGAAAACAAAGGATGTCAGCTAATTCCGGAATCTACAAGATTTCTACAAAATGTATAAATAACGCGCGGCGAGCAGGTGGCGAGTGTGAACAAAATGTGAGCACAGTAACGAATGAGCGTAAAGTAACGAGTAAGCAGCAAGAAGTGGCTAATGCAGTACAAAATTCAAGTCCTTTAACTTGTAATAAGCACAATGTTATCATTGAAGAAGCAGCAGGTATTAACAACAATTAGCGTCTAAGTAGCGAAAGCAACGAGTAAGTAATAACGGGTGCAAGTAAGTAAGACGTGGACATTCAAGGCATTCAAGCCCAGCACATCTTTGATATTCAGTTACAGCTGCGATCCAACGAGTAGCTCTTTGGAAATCAAAGTAACCGGTCAAGAGCAGCTTAAACGTAACGAGAGCGACTGCAGCACCAAATCAAGGCCGAAGGACAAAACAAGTAGTAGCTAACAAGTAACGAATAGCGGCTGCAGCACAAACTCAAGACTGCAAATTGAGCTAATCATCAATATGCAGCGAGAGCTGGGAGTATAAGCAGCGAGTAGCGTCTTTGAAGGAAAAGGAAAACGAGCAAAGAGTAGCTTACAATAAACGAGTAGCGAATGCAAAGACTGTTCAATATTCAGCGAGAGCTGCGCATAAAGCCAACGAGTAGCAATACTTAGGCCATTGCTTTGAAGCTGCCAAGCGTTCTTTCGACCATCTCTAGTCCTTTCTAGCACCCTCCCTCCCTCCCTCCCTCGCTCCCTCTCTATCTATCGCTCGCTCACCGTGTTGACTGCGCACTTGCACTTCCGCTGTCGTTGTTGCTTGGCATTGGCGTTGTCGCTGTCGTTGCCGTTGTCGTTGCCGTTGTCGCTGCTCGATTGCCAGTGCCAGTGCAACAAAATAGCAATTGACAAATTATGGCCAACTAAAAGTAATTACATACGACGAGGTGAGCGCACATCGACACACACACACACACACAGGCGCACACGCACACGGACGGGAAGACAGAAAATAACGAGTTCTCGACGCGTTAATAGTACAAATAATCAAAGAGTGCAGCAACAACAGCAACAACAACAACAACAACACTGTCAACACTAAACATACACTTTATATTAATTGTTTTTTATTAGCACAGTCTCTGCTGCTGCTGCTGCTGTTGGGTTTCTTTTTTTTTTTTTATTGTATTTGCGCCTAGACCGTAGCTGAGATTCATTAATAATTCAAAAATTGCACATGGCCGGCGGCAGCGCAGTCGCTGCGTGTAATCGAGTTGTTAACTCAAAGTGACAACGAACGCGGCGGCAATGGGACGGACGGACGTCGACGTCGACGGCGACGACAATTAAATGCAGTCAACACACGATCACACCAAACAGAAGAGAGAGGGCGAGAGAGAGAGAGAGAGCGAAAGCGTGCAAAAGAAACTTGTCGCTCTGCTAGCTGCAGTTGCAGTTGCAGTTGTTGCTGTTGTTGTTCTTCTTCTTCTTCTTCTTTTTCTTGCTGCAATTGCATTAATGAAATCAACACTTGCTCTGGCAGGCAGCGAGGCAGCAGCTGAGACGCGACGCTGGCACGCAAGCCAGCTGTGATTGTGTTTGTTGTTGTTGCGGCAGAGCTTTTGGTGGCAGCAGCAGCAGCTAAAGCATATTTCGCGCCTTTGTTGCTTAACAATTAATATCAACAACAACAAAAGCTCGACTTCACACTCAATTAACACGACGCAGACAAACAACAACAGCAACAACAGCAACAACAAAAACTCACAGACGCGCACACAGAGCACATAAATACAGCAAATATGCAAAACTTTCGACGCTGCTGCTGCTGCATTTTGTTCATTTTTTGAGCGCGCCCACCCCCACACTAACACACACACACACACACACACGCACGAACATGAAGCTTTTGTTTGGCGTTAATTGACTGCACAAACACACACACAGGCGCACGCAGCGTCAGAGCGAGAGAGTGCGAAATTGCAAACAGCCGGCAGCAGACGCATGCAAAATAGCGTACAGCTTAAAGAACAACAACAAGGAGAGAAGCAAAAATGCAGCAGCTAAGTTGCTGTTGCTGTTGTTGTTGTTGCTGTTGTTGTTGTTGTTGTTGTTGCGCCCAAGTAGTTTTGCAGCCAAAGGTAACAGGCATGAATGAAAACTGATAGCGCACGTCATTGACACCTATAACAGCCAGCCGCAGCAGCAGCAGAGGCAGCAGCAGCAACGCAACGAATCCACGAGACCATTGAGCGCCGCACACACACACACACACACAGCCGAGTGTGGGTGGTTAGGAGATGTGTGGGAACGGGTGCGAGGACCCAGCATAGGCTTAGGCTCAGGCTCGCACTCACTCACTCTCGCACTCTCCTCTTTGGCATAAGCTGCGCTGCGCTGCGCTGCGCTGCGCTGCGCTGCCTCTGCTGCTGCTCATAGTTGTTCTTGTTTTGCGTGCGTGCGTAATTGCTTTTATCGTGCAGTGTGTTTTTTTATTTTTTATTTTTCTTTCTGATTTTTGTTTTATGCTTTTCTTGCTGCTGCTGCGTGTTAATTTCAATGCAACGTTTTACCGAGGTGCTACATAAATTTGATTTTTATTTCCCAGAAAAAATGAATTTTTATTCATAAATTTCGAGTGGCTACATAAATTTGTGTGTTACCAAAAACGTAATCTCAGTCGCTGTCGATGTCGCCGTCGTCACCGTCACCGTCGTCGTCGTCGTCGTCGCGGTCGCCGCCGCATCAGGCAATCAAAACACGCAGCGCAGTTAAAAACGCACCAAATGCTTCATACAATTTGTTCATATAATATTTAACTTCTTCTCGAGTTGTCGGCTCCAGAAAAATATTAAATAAATAGCAACACACGCAGACACAAATACTCACATATAAATATGTATAAGCGACAATAAAAAAAGGAATAAAACCAAAGCAGCAGCTCGTCAATTTTTGCCACTTAAAATTCATAAAGCGTTTTCGTGAGACACAACACAGCCACAAAACGTCGACGGTGGCAGCAGCGACGCAGCGCAGCGCAGCCGCAGCGCCATAGCGTTGCGCGCGTGCGAGCGAGAGAGCGCGAGTCAAGTGGAATGGCTGCGCGCAAAAGAATTGAAATCAAAATTAATAATCAACACCAAAACACAGCCACAAATGAAAGAATAAAACAAAAGCGAATAATAAAAGAGATGCTCAACTTTTGGCAAAAGCTTTCGTGTGAGCAGCAGGGCAAAGCTCGCAATCGGATTCGATCTCGAATTCTTATAGAAAGAAGAGCTAAGAAATGAAATGAATAAATCTGAAGACACACTAAATTATACAAATAATAGAGCTTAAGTTTAGCTCTTGTTTATATGTACTTATCGTAAATAGATCTCCAAGACGAAACATTTTCCCATCTACCGAGCAAAAAGTTAACCTTCGCCCTTCCACCCCACAAAAGATACGAAAGCGACATAGAAACTATTAAAGTAAAATGCCTGAAACCAAATCTATAAAAACTGGTTTTCGAATTTCTTCAAGAACTTAGATGTGACCAGCTTTTTTGCAAGGGTCCTTCTTTACAAGCTTAACAGATCATAAGCTTTCGGGCTGGGCACACTCGAAAGATCGAAAAGTATCTGCTTATTGGGAAAGCTCTCATAAATCCAATTAGCAACTCTCTCATGCTCTCACCCTACTTCCCGCTCACTCTCTCTCTCTTGCGCTCTCACTCTTTAGATAGATAATGTATACGATGGATCGCGTTGATTAAAACCCTGACACACATCTGTCTGAACGAGTTTTTTTTTCTGCGTTCATTTCCGCGAAAATTGCGCAGCTCAGTGAATAGCTAGTGAGTGTGGTGCGAGTACTCGTTGTGTTAACGATGTGACGACTGAGGATGGCGACTGAGGATGGCGACTGAGGATGGCGACGTTGACTGAGAGAGTGCCGCGCATCCTTAGCCGGGGCCAATTAGCGTTCTAATCAAGTGTAAACTAATGCTAAAAGCCAAGCCGGGTTTGCGCACAACGCGTGAATGTGCCACGAGACAAAAGGAGGCGCAGGCAAAGCAGAGAGCTCGATAGGGATGCGGCAGGCAGCGGCAGCCGCAGCGGCAGCGGCAGCGGCAGCGGCAGCGAGGATCAACGACAGCTTTCGTTGTGTGACTATGCTAATTTGACTAACTTGCTGCCTGGCCAAAGCGAGACAAAGAGAGCGAGAGAGCGAGAGAGGGAGCGCGCACACAAAAGATCTACGTCTGCAGATTGTCGTCGCTGTCGCCGTCGCTGTCGCCGTCGCCGTCGCCGTCGCCATCGTCGGCGTCGTCGTCGTCGCCTTCTTTGATCTGCCAGCGCACATCTAGGAAATGTTTGTCAAATTCATTGGACCGTTCTCATTCTTTTTGACATTTCTTTTTAGCCGAATGCGACGTCGGCAGCGACGGCGCTGCTGCTTGTTCTTTGCCGTTGCTTTCTTGCCCTTTCGCACTTTCGCTGCGCTGCAGTTTAGCTCACTGCTATGACACCCACCGCCCGCCCGCCTTCTTTGGCTTACTCGCTGCCCCGCTGCCCACGCTCAAAAGCTTTTGCTTTTTGCCTTTGCTGCTGCTGCTGCTGCTCTCGCTCGCTCTACACCCACTGCCGCCTGTGCGACCTTCTTGCTGCCCCCCTCCCCCTCCCCCTCCCATCGGCCTGCTTAAGCAGCTCCACGCATTGTCGTTATTTTTCTGGCGCCAAAAAGACGCCGTCTTCAACGTCGCAGCTTTTTTTTTGTTGTCTTCCTTTTCCTTTATGTGTGCTTTTTTTTGTTTTTTGTTTTTGTTTTAATATTATTTTTTGGTCTTGTCCTCCGTTTGTGGTTGTTGTTGTTTTTTTGGGGTTCCTCTGTTTCGCCTGGTTCTGGTTCTGGCGAATCGAAGTCATGTTCTTCATTATAAGGCTGGCCCGTCAACAAGATCATTATGAGCACACATATAGAACGTATTATCATGATGATCATCAGCAGCCTTGTTGCTGCTGCTGTTGTTGTTGTTGTTGTAGCTGTTCTTGTCGCCGTCCTCATCATATTTTGTTTGTATTTCGCTTCTTTTTTTTTTTTTTGCCATCTTTGCTTTATGCATTTCATGCATACTTCAAAAAAGAAAAAAAATATTTTATACAATATGCGTTTAATATTCAATTCTTGTTCCTGTTCCTTTTGGCCGCTGGCTCGTTGTTCTGTTCTCCGTTGCCGTTGCCGTTGCTGAAAGCGAAAGCGAAAGCGTTTCGGACTAGGCAAACTGTTCTCAGCAGGTACAGTTGCGTTCGCTGGCGCCCCCTCAACAGCGCGCCACCTGTCGGCCAAGCGGGGCAAACGCAAGCGCATTCGCCTTATCAGCGAGGCGATAAGCATTGCCTCCCTCTCTCCCTCTCTCCCTCTCACCCTCTCTCACACACTCGGTGTGTGGAGAGCTGTTCTAAGCGAGGCTCATTAGGCAAGCGGAGCGTGTAAACAGCGGAATTCTCGATTTAGTTAGCCACTTAGCGGCGTTTTGTTACCAATTTTGGTCAGTTTCAAGTCGCGGTCGCAGTCGCAGTCGCGGTCTCGGTTTCGGTTTCGCTTGATGCCCGAATTTGGTTGGGTCGCCCATTAAGCCAAGCTTTAACTTCCGCTGCCCCTACCGCTGCTGCGTAGGCGTCGCCGTCGTCGGCGGAAGCGGCCACTTAATTAGCTGGCGTTTTTTTTTTTGTTATTTTCTGTCAAATTAATTTTCATTTAATTTTAAGTGGGCGCAAATGCAATTTAAACTAACAGCAAGGGCAACGCGCCTGCCCATTTGCCCGTTAAACATTTCATTTTCTTTTCAATGTTTATTATGCAAATTGTTCATGCTCATTATGGTCAAGAGCATGCTGCCCCCCCCCCCCCCCCCATCACTCTTTCTCCATACAATTTATGCCACTATTTTTATGGCATTTTTATTATAATTTGTGCGTTTCTGTTTTTGGCTTTTTGGGCGCTGCAGCCAGATTTTTAGACCTCCGACTTGCACCCATGTGAACGAGCGAAAGAGAGAGAGAGAGAGAGAGAGAGAGAGAGAGAGAGAGAGAGAGAGAGAGAGACCAGCTAGTTCCTCTTCTAGTTGGGTCTATCAGCTAGTCCAGGCAGTCCCTGAGTCCCTGAGACTCTGATATTATCATGCATCTATATTGGATCATATAACTTGTTTCTAATTCTATAGCTTGACAAAGTGAAACATCTGTTGAAAACCTTTCTTTTTTTGATATTTTCTTCAGTTCATATTCATAAACAAATATCCCAATGTTACTAGATATACATTTCTGTTCTGTTCTGGATACCACAAAAATCAACTTGAAAATCTTCTAAATAGAGAATAGTTTGTGGAGCACCTTCATTTAACTTCAGGTATCCGAGCAAAGAAAATATTTACCTATACAAATGATACATAGCGCAATTCTCTAATTCGAAAATTAGAGTAGGCCTAACTGTATATCTATCTATCTATCTATCTATCTGTCTATCTATCTATCTATCTATCTATCTATCTATCTATCTATCTAACTATCTATCTATCTATCTATCTAACTACCCATCTATCTAACTACCCATCTATCTATCTATCCATCTATCTATCTATCTAACTTCCCATCTATCAATCTACTATCTACATCTATCTATTTACTTTATAATAGAATTGCAAAATAGTTCAATTTGGAATATTTATGTAATTATTTCTGTTTAATTTATGTTCTGATTATAAAGATACATTATTTTTTTTTTATAATATTTTCCCCAAACTTGTATCAAAATCGAATCTAAATCTAATCTATTGGGGCAATAAATATTTGAGAATTTGTCAGGAGTTTCCCATTTAATGCGGATATTTTAATTAAAGCATATAATTGATATTTAACACAACTTAAAACAAGTAAGAGGTTCTAGTCGGGAGCTCCCGACTAGGGGATACCCTGAACCCACTTCGTCCAACCGGCGATAGGTATAAAATGAAAGATACTTGATATATATATACTATTCTAGAAGCTACATGTCAAGTTTGGTGACTCTAGCTCTTATTATTTACCAAAATTGCTCAAAAAACAGGATTTCGATATCGATATTTTTATCGATTACCTGGAAACGGGGCAAGTTATCGAATATCGGAAAACAAACTCGACCCGCGCATGGACTAGGAGGACCTACAGCTAAGATTTCAAGTCTCTAGCTCTTATAGGATATGAGATCCTTGCGTTTATACATACGGACGGACGGACAGACGGACGGACGAACAGACGGACAGACGGACGGACGGACGGACATGGCCAGATCGACTCGGCTATTGATGCTGATCAAGAATATATATATACTTTATGGCGTCGGAGATGCTTTCTTCTGCCTGTTACATACATTTGCACAAATACATAATATCCTGTTTATGAACGTTTAATACCCTGTATAATGAACGTTACAAACGAATCGAACGAATTCTTCGATCTGTTATTGGATTATAAGTCGCAGCCTTAGGATTTGAATATATGTATAGATAATGTTTGCCCAACTCGCGTTAAATAATTTAACAGATCCTTGAAGGAATGAATACTCATATTTTTGCATATTTCATATTCCCCATTTGATTCGGATTTGATTTCAATCTAAGAACGTTATTGATACTTCTTCTCATAATATTTTGCAACAATTTAACAAACACTTTAAGAGAAACCAAAGTATTCGTTTACTAACTGAAGGACCCCAAAGATTTGGATATATGAGCAATATATGCTATCATAATATTTGCCCAACTCAAGTTAAATAACAAAACAGCTCAAGTTAAGTGGAATAAATAGCTGAGCAATTGTCATATATGTTTCGAATATTTCAATCAAAGGGCGTAATTGATATTTGTCACAATATTTAGCCGCAACCTAATTGGGAGAGTCGAGGCCCGGCCGTGGGCCAATTTTAGAGATCGTTAGTTACTTATCAATTTAATGGCAACTGCAATTAGTTATATGTGTGTGTGTGTGTGTGTGTGTGTGTGTGTATGTACAGTTAAATGGCAACGTTTACGAATTCCAAATGAATTTCGCATGCGAAATTACGCACAAATTGGACGAGACACATGCATTTTTCAGGGCCACCCACACGGCGGGTTGGCACGCTCCGGCACGCTCAGGTACGCTCCGGCACGTGCTGCTTGCAAGGATGCGTCCCGCTTGTGCTGCTTGTCCTGGCGCTGGCGCTGGCGTCCGTTTGCCGACTGCAATTATTATGCATTTTTCATGGGCCAGAATTGTCGAACGGCTCCATAAAAATGCCAACAGACCTGGCTGCCATTCAAATTGCCTGCAATTTTCTGCCAGCAGAGCCGCGTGGAGGGGGAGGGCGGGGGGCGTTGCATTGATGGACTTGCCACGCATTTGTCAACTTAGCACATCGATAATGTCCTAGACCGAAGGAACAAAAGAAAAAACCAGCCCGTTCCTCTCTGCCGGCCGCCCTTCGTTCAACACAATTATGACAAACGCTTTTGCGTGCGCTGACGAGGGGGTGTAGGGGGGTTGTAGGAGGGGAGGGGAGGGGGGGGGGGGGTTGCTTGTCTTGGCTACAAGGGGGTTGCTGCCCAAAGCTACCCCCTACTCCTCCCCCTCCCCCACCACCTCCACCCCTGCAGCCCTAATGACATTGGTGTGTGTGGAAAAAAAAGAAAAGAGGCAAAACGCGTGGTAAAAACTTTTGTAGAATAGAAAAAACACATAAGTAATAAAATAAAGGAGAAGGAAAAGCCCGATATAAAGTAAAAGAAAATGCGTTACGCCCATTTAATTGAGCGCGAGGGGGGGGGAGGGGGGGGAAGGGGGCGTGCCAGTGCACTTTGATTGCGTCCTGGAACGTCAGCTGAATATTTACCCAAAGGCGCAAAGACGTGGAGGAGGGGGCGGGGCTGGGGTTCAAGCTATTTTTATTTATGAAAATTAAACAAGTGAACTTTGACAGGCGGTTGCTCACCGCGCTGACCCGCACCGTAAGGTGGTGAAGGGGGCGGAGGGGGGAGGGGGGGGGCAACACATTAACGCACGAAACGGGCCTGACATTAATTAGAGGCGCCGATCAAAGAGCCTAGAGGAGGGGTTACGTGAAAAAAAGGGTGGTGCGGGGGGTGTATGCTGTATGGTAGTTGTACACACACAGACACACACACACACACACACACACACACACACACACACACACACACAGATACAGAGACTAGCTCGCCCCTGGAGCAAATGTTTGTCTATGCGCTGTCGCTTTCAATTAGCAGCCGCAGCCGCAGCCGCAGCCGCAAATCAAAGCGTTTCGTCTACGAAAATATTTATTGCCAACACTTTGCCGGGTTTGGCTAAATCGAGTGGTAAGATATATGCAAAATCATGGCTAACATGAACGATCCGTTAAGACTAGATTTTCTGGCATTGCTCGAAGTTTCAGTTCTTCGAGCAGATTATTCAACTATTGAAATTCTCTTTTTGTCATATATAACTATATATATATATATTAGTATATAGCTGCTATTGGATTCATAAAAAATGGGCAAATATGGATATATATTTCATATATTGATTAATTATTTCACAAACGGTTTGCATCTATCCAAGATTCAGTTCTTATATGAGAAATCTTTTCCCTTAAAAAAACTTGTCAAGATATTGACATTCTCTTTCGACTCTATATATTAACATAGTACAAATAGTTCAGATACATATACTTAGTATATAAATATATAATATCTGTAAAAACTCGAGCAGCTTTTGGCTTCATTAAGCGAATTGCATTAGTCGAAGATCGAGTTCTTAGATGAGACACCTTTTCTCTAGGGTGAACTTTAGGATTATTCAGATATCGAAATTCGCTTTTGAACATATATCAATAATATTCGAATGTTATCTATGATATATATTATGTGTATGTAGGCAAACGGATTGCTTTTGATTGATTGAAATTCTCTTTCAAAGATATTCTTGACTCAAACGAATATTTTATGATAGATAAATGTATTGGAATAATCAAAGAAAGGCAAATATCTGTTAAATTAGAAGATCTTCTGGTTTCTCAAAATTCTCATTTAAGTATTGTTGCGTTTTATATAGCTGCTATTGGAACAATCAAATAATGTTTTATATGGAGTAGCTTTTAAAATAGCTGCTATTGGAAGAATCGGTCGATAAATTTACCTATTGTGAAATTAAATGTTAATTGGATACATCGAAATTCCGCTAGCTTAACTATTTTTCTGTTGAAGTTATTTTCGACACGTACGACTCAAGCATAACAAAGAGATGTATATAAATGCAAATGTATCTACATATAGATGCGGAGTTGCTGCAGGGTATTCGGCAGTCGGTCTCGACTCGACTAGGAACACTTTTCTGGCTGCTTGTTGTTGTCTTTGCACTTTCACGCGCCAAAAGTGTCGTCAAGTGGGTCGGGCGAGTCGTAAAGAGTCGCGAGTCGCGAGTCGAGAATTCATTTTAGCAGCAATTTCAATTAATTGATAAGTCACAACAACAACAACCAGGAGGGGAGGGGGGAGGGAGGGGGGGGGGTGTGTGTGTGCACAGCGACAAGATTTGACGCAATTCGCTGGGGCGATTTAATTGCCAGCGACATTTTGTCGCGCATCTCTGCGAGTCGCGCCCGAGCAGGGACCAGGCGAAACGAATAACGACTAACGAATAGCGAATAACAAGATTCAAATGCGCTGCGCTAATTGAATCAGCCCGTCGCGAGTCGCGACAGTTGTGCGAGTATCCAAGTGAATTCGTTTCGTGCTGCGATTGGTTTCTGTGAATACCCGCAACGAGTGCGAGAGGGAGAACGACATAGCGGGAGCGAGAGAGGCGATTCGAATGAATCGAATGATTCAAATAAATCAAATGAATTACGGACACTTTTTTTTTTTTTGCCATTTATTGCATATAAACGATAAATACTCAAAATTCAAGCATATATTCAATAAGGTACTCGAATGAATGGTGTGAATGACACCAAATATTTGCAAAGGGTACTCGAAAGTATGAGAGATTAGCTTATGCTTTAAACAAAAATATCAAAGGTGCTCAAAAGAAATGTTCGCTGTGTGAATGAGTGTGAATGAATGGCAATATTACCTTGTTATGAATTGAAATGAATACCTATCGAACACTCATGTGAACAATTTGTAGACACACTAATATGTACATATATGAATGCTAGGAATGCTAAGCTGAATACTCAACGAATGCTGGTAGAAATTAAAGTGAATAGCTCGAAATATGCCTTGAATATGCATGTTAAATATGAGTTCTGACAGGATTCAACTGAATCTCTGTTAGATATTCGAGTGAATACAATGAATAGCTTTGAATGGGTCTTAAATGTGACTGCTAGAAATGAATTCTCCAAGAATTCAACTGAATACAAACGAATATTGTTAGAACGCATGTGAATCATACGAGTTCTCTGAAAATTAAACTGAATACTAAACGAATAGTGGTAGATATACAAGTGATTACTGTGAATAACTTGAAATGTCTTGAATATAGACTTGCTTAATATGAATTATCTAAAAATTAAACTGAATACTAAACGAATAGTGTTAGATATTCAAACGAATACCATGAATAACTTGAAATATGTCTTGCACATGCTTGCTAAATGCGAGTTCTGTATGAATTAAGTTGAATACTCAACGAATAGTGTTAAATAAGCATGTGAATCACACGAGTTATCTAAAAATTAAACTGAATACTAAACGAATAGTGTTAAATACTCAAATGAATAACGTGCCTATGTATGTTTTTGAATGAGACAAGCCTAAATGAGTATATTTAACAAAAACGAATGCCACAAGCAAACAATTCCGATACTCGAATATTCGCACACATTTTATGCACTTGCATTCATTTGAATAACGAAACGAATGATTTATGAGTGCGACGTGAGTGTGAATAAACCAAACCAAAATGGCAATTAAAACTTGAAAACATTCACGAGTGCTAAAAAAAAAAAAAAACAAAAAAACAACAACAATACAGATGAAGAAAAATAATAAATAAACACACGGCTCCAACTGTCAAGTGGGTGTGCGGGACGAGGGGCGAGGGACGAGGGGCGGCTGGTGGGGATTATGCCTGCTAGCAATAACAAAAACAATAATTTTGACATTGATGATGATGATGGTGCAGCAACAACAACGGCGGCGGCAACTTGCAACAACTGCTTGCAACAACAAGTTGTAGTTTTCGCACTTGTTTCGGCGGCTCGACGTAGGCGCTGCCAGGGGAGGGGGGAGGGGCAAACAACAACAACAACGTCTCAATGCTATTTGCATGCAACAGCGGCAACAACAAGAGGCGCATGTGGCGTGCACAAAAGTTGCAACTTACACATGTGGCAAGCGCCTTGCCATAAGCTGCGGCCGTGTGTCGGTGTGTCGGTGTCTGCACCGTACGGTAGAACAAACGAATGAGTACTTAAAACTTTTACAAGCCACTCAAACGAGAGAGAGAGAGAGGGAGAGAGTGAAAGAGAGAGAGCGAGTGCTAAAACAATTGCATGTTAGGCGCAACACTTTCGCAGCATTCAGCTTCTGGGAGGCAGGCACTCTCCCTCTCCCTCTCCCCCCCCCCCCACCCTGCTCTCTTTATCTACAACCCAACAGCCTGGCTAAATTCATTACAATGTGGGCGCGGTCAAGGAGGCGGCAGCAGGGCGAATGAACTGCAGCGAGTAGAAGAAAAAAAAAAATTGAGTACTCGCTGTTGGAATTTTTGTTAGCCGGAAATGTGGCAGCAGCTGAGCGAGGGCGAAATAGGGTGGGTGGAGGGGGGAGGGAGGGGAGGGGTTTGCCATTTGGAGTAGTTATGTTTATGGAAGGGCACTTGGTTTAGTTTCACACTTGAGCGCCGGCTGCTAATGAGCTTAAGGATTAACGAGTGCCGCAACGAGCGAGTAGCGAGCGGCGAGTGGAGCGGGCGAGTGGAGCGGGCGAGACGGTGGCAAGACGAAGGCGAGGCGAAAATGCAGCTTACATATTTTGTAAGCGCTTGTGGGCGCCTTTGTTTCGGCGCGTCAATGGTGGGCGTGGCAGTGCAGCACGCCCACCAGACGCGCTGCAGACGGCTAGCAAAGTTTTTCGCCGCTTTCGCAAAACTATTTGCAAATATTTGCTTAGTATTTCATTTAGTTTTTCTTGTTGCTATTTTGCTTGCGTATGAATAACACCCCAACCATCCCCCCCCCCCTCGCCACGCCACGCCAGCGCAGGGGCTTAAGCGGCGACGAGGCGTCAAACAAATTTGTAGCTTTAAAACAAAAGCGAAAGCAAAAGCAAAAGCAAAAGCAAATTGAATGAATGCGAGTGAATCGCATGAATGAGTGAATGAATAAATGCCGAACTGAATCATCATAGGGCTAACGATTTCAGCTCGTAAAGCTAATAATAGTACTTATATTTACCCAAATAGTCATAGGTGCACTCATTTGAATACTTTGAATCTAAATCTGAGTGAGCTGAATAAAAGTGAATAGCTTCATTTGTATTTCTATATTCATATAATTTGTGTTCAAACGCGACTCGGTATTCGTTTGTTGCTATTCATTCATTAACCTTTTGCCATGAATACTGTGAGTACATTTGTTGAGAAAGAACTATCGAATGCTCCATCTGAATGCAAATGAGTCAATTTGACAAAGTATTTGCGATTCACAAGCTCATGAGTATCCTAAAGTGAATGTTCTATTCACACACTCATGAATACTCATCGATTGTTTAAAGGCATCTGAAGCGTGAACTTACAACGGGAGAACAAGTGAATAAATACGCTCAATATTTTGAATATTTTATGTTCAAATACGACTCGTATTCTCACAGACGAGTCATTCGTTAACCGAGAGAGATCCATCAAGGGCATGTGAATAAATCTGAGTACATTTCACAAATATTTCAATATTCGCGGAAACTCGCGTATTTTAAGCTGAGATTCACAAGCTTTTTTGAATCCGCCAATGAATGTTCTATTCATACACTCATGAATACTCATCGAGTAGAATCTAGAGAGTGAACTTAGCTTACGGATGATTCATTCATGAACGTTGGCAATAGATATTCGAGTAAATATTATGAATATACTATGAATACACATTGAATACAAATGAGTACATTTGCCAAAAGTATTTGAATATTTTAACGAGAGATTCATTAAGTATAATATAGAATATAGAATATGTGAAGATTCAGACTAACTTTTTGAATCATTGTGTGAATGTAATGAATGCAAGCGAATAATTTTGTCACAAATATTTCCATTGAGTGAGAATTTTGAATAGAAACCATTTGCGCACTTTGTAGCCTTTTCAAGGTATTCAATCTGTTGGCGAGTGTTAAATGAATAAAAGCTTCATTTACTGAGACAATTTATGAAACTTTGCATTCATTTCCCTTCACATTCACCCCGTCTATTAAGCGTTTCCATTGCGTGCTTCATTTACATTTGGTACTCGAGACTCACACGACATTCACTGTCATTCACAAGGCATTTTGAATACACCAACTCGCACTCAAGTAGGTGTGAATCTTAAAACGCATTTTCACGCGCGAACGCAACTTGAGGCGACGTCTGGAGAGGATGATGACGATGACGGCACGCCTCGGCGAGTACTCATGAATAAGGATTCGGTTTTCACCTACTTTCCCCAAGAAGACAGTCGCCCAGTGAACCTGTGTGTCTGTGTCTGTGTCTGTGTGTGTGTGTGTGTGTGAGCCACATTAGCCCGTGAAGAGGCTTGAGGCGTCACACGTGCCTAAGTAGCTGCGCCCGTCCGCTGGCATTCCGAGAGAGAGAGAGAGAGAGAGAGAGAGAGAGAGAGAGAGAGAGGGAAAGAGCCTGGGCGAGGATGTGGGCCCTGCTATCAAGCGTTGACCTTCGCGTTAAAGATTCGAATGGAAGTGTCTGTCCGAGGGATGGTCACGAATGGGATAAGGACTTCAGCGGAAGAAAACATCCATTGCCGAACGGAGACTTTCAAGTGGCAGGACGAGTGCAATCGAGAAGATCCCCAGGAATGAGGTGAATGTAATAGACCAGAAACGCTTGAGCAGGCAGAAGGATGAGCTTGTCCGCGAAATGAGAAGTCGCCCCAGCATTAGAAATAATTTCCAACAGGCAACAGGAACAGGAATACTAAGACTAGAGTTGGTCTCAGGGAATAATGAAGGAGCAACCCGAGGAAAAGCCCAGGTAAGTTTCAAGGAAACTCACATGAGGAATACTGATGAGAAATAGGCGGAGATATGGATATAGACCTAATGGAGCAGGTGGATGAGCCAAAGGATGTTCACGGAAGATTTCTGGGGTTCCAACCAATTCTATTTCCAGAGAAGATGAGAGATTGTCCGGATTGTTGATGGGAAAGGAAAAGGAATTTCCCAATAAACACGGCAAGACACAAAGCTTGAACGAGCCTAAACCAAAGAGAATTGCTTGGATTTGGCTTGGAACTGGTCAGGGAACAGGGAAAATAAATCGCCTAGAAAGCTATACATTCTATATGAACTGTAAGCTGGAAGAATGGCTTTATGAATGGAAGATCGAGTAGCGTCAAGGACCCAAAGAAACATAGGTTTGCTCGTGGTGTTTCCCTTGGTGGTGCCCAATCCCAACAAGACTTTCACAAAAGATTGTAATTAAATCCTTGCCGCAAGCTCAATATAAGCCAACCTGCTTCACAAGGAGCACAAGCAAAATCTTCCACTACGTAATCCCGAGTGGAATCTTCTTCGTAATCCCGAGTAGAATCTACCACTGCGTAATCTCGAGTGGAATCTTCCACTACGTTCCCGTGTGGAATCTTCCACTACGTAATCTCGACTGGAATCTTTCACTTCGTAATCCCGACTGGAAATTTTCACTTCCTAATCCCAAGTGGAATCTTTCACTACGTAATCCCGAGTGGAATCTTCCACTACGTTCCCGTGTGGAATCTTCCACTACGTAATCCCGAGTGGAATCTTCCACTACGTAATCTCGAGTGGAATCTTCCACAATTCCACAATTCGACCCGTTTAGAAATTCTTTCCCACTAGACACTAGTAGCTGAGGGATGCGCTTACCTGCCGCTTTTGGTGATGACCATTTCGGTGCCGAGCTTGTGGAACTTCTCCCATAGATCCTTGCCCTCGAGCGTGACCTTGGGATCATCGACGACGCCATCGTCCTCGGGCTGGAGGGCGCGCAGCGGCCGCATCGCCGGATGCAGCTGATGGGCAACAGCCGATGCGAGCACCACGTCCTCGGCGGTGGTGTAGGCGGTGCCCAGCGGATGATGGGCGTGCGGATGCGCCGGATGCGGCGGGAAGCGCAATCCGCCGGCGGCGCTATACAGGCCCGGATGATGCGGCCCCGCCGGACTGCCGGCCAGCGCGGCTAGCGCAGCGGCCGGAAAATACGGCGGCGGCGGTGGCTGCTGCTGCTGCGCTCCCAAATGCTGCTGCTGCTGGTGCTGGTGCTGATGCTGGTGCGGCGGCGGCGGCGGCGGATGCGAATGCAGTCCACCTGCAGGTGGTTGCTGTGGATGTGGCGGCGGTGGTGCGCCCGTCGCAACGCTGGGCGAATGATGCGCGGGTAATGACGAGGAGGAGGCGGAGGACGATGGCGGCGGCGCTCCAGCTCCAGCTCCAGCTGTGGGCGGCGGTGGCGGAGTGGGCGTGGGCGTGTTGGCCTGGCTGCCGCTCAGTGCTTGTTCGGTGGTGTTCAAGTGGTTCTTGTTGTTGTTATTGTTATTATTATTGTTGTTGTTGTTGTTGTTATTGTTGTTGTTGTTGTTGTTGTTGCTGCTACTGTGATTGCTCTGCGGCGAAAGCTGCGACGGCGAGCTGCGATAGTTGCCCGCGCCGCCCGAGCCTGGCGAGCTGAGCGCCTGAGCGGCTGCTGAGCTGTTGTTGTTGTTGTTGTTGTTGTTGTTGCTGCTGCTGTTGTTGCTGCTGTTGTTGTTGCTGTTGCTGCCCGCCGTCAACAGCGACGAGACGCTGAAGTCAGTGGGTCTTTGCGAGAGCTGCAGAAATGGATGATATGCCATCCCATTTGCGAACCTGGCGAATGGATCCTCAGCAGACTGATGAAGTAGCAGCTCCTGGACGTCGTATCTCATTACATTACAATTTCATCAACATGTGCGTCACGCGGAAAATCTATTTAATTTATTTAATTTATTTGATTTGCTGTTGTTGTTGCTGTTGCTGTTGCTGTTGTTGTTGTTCGGCAGGTACTATTTTTTTGTGTTTTTTGTTTATTTGTTGAGCTTTTTACACACACACACACACACACATGCACGTCATATTTGTTTCTTTTATTGAATAGATTTTCTTTTTCTTTGCAATTCTTTTTTGGTCACCAGCTTTGTTGTTATTGCTGCCCAAAGAAAAAAAAATTGTAGTTGTTGTTAAAAAAAAATATATATATATATATATATGTATATATTATTGTTATTGCTGCTGCTAATTGTTGTTTTGGCGGCGGCAAAACGTCAACGCGTCGTTTATTGGCAGCGGCGACGGCGACGACGACGCGACGCGAGCCTATTTGCAATTGCTGCTGGCTGCTGGCTGCGGCTGCTGCTCCTGTTATTTGTTATAAACAAATGCGGCTTGCAAGCAGGAAAAAAAAAAAACAATTTGTAGCAACGGCACGACGAGAACAATACACAGACACGGCTGGGCAACAGAAACGGGCAACGACGACGCCGATACGAACTACACGCCGGTCGCTTCCAAACTGGTAAATACACAGACGGACGCGGGCAGCGCAACCCCCGAAGACAACACGAACGCTGTCGCTGTCGCTGTCGCTGTCGCTGCTGCTGGCTGTGCTGGCTGTGCTGGCTGCGCTGCCGACGCGCTCAGCGAGTAGCAGGCGTGTGTTGAGTGTGCGAGAGCGAGAGAGCGCAGTGTGTTGAATTTGTTGGCGGGCTGGCTGGGCGTGCGAGTGAGTCGACTTGGGCTCGTCTGGCGCTGCTTGTGTGTGTGCACATGTGTGTGTGTGCGCGCGTGGTTTGCTTTTGGGTGTGGGAGCAGGGCAGACTGAGACGACACCAGAGAGCGCGATTCCAATAAGAAAATCAAAAACCAAAGTGTTGAGTTGACGCTTTCTGTGTGCGTGTGTGTGTGTGTGTGGGCACACAAACAAGACGACTGTGACAAACCAACCAGCGGCAGCAGCGCCGGCGTCGGCAGCGGCGTGTGACAAGCAGCATGAAGCGTGTTAGAAGTAACAAGGCAGCTGACACCAAAAGTGCAGCGCTCCAGAAAAATGGCTCAAAATGAGAGCAAAAGAAAATGCCAGAGTGTAGTAAATCAAAAATATCCCAAAAAAAAGATATATACAAACATACGAAAGAAAAGCTGTTGGCGCGCCGGCTAGGACGGGGGGTGTTCATTCATGCGGGGACGGGCGGGGGGTAACGGCCAAGTTGACAAATGACGCGCAAGCGAAAAATGCGCTTGAATGGTCAAATGTTTTGATGGCCCGTCGGCGATGGGCGGCCGCGAAGGGGCGGGGTGGCGGCAGGCTTTGATAAATGTGCTGCGCAGGGCTGTCGCAGAGGGATGAGGGGGGGGGGGGGGGGTCTGGTGGGTAGGTGAGCAAAGCACAGTAAATGCGATAAAAGGCAAAGGAGATAAAGCAAACAGCGGAGAGCGGAGATTGGAGGCAGAGGCAGAGGCACAAGCAAATTGGGAAGCAGCGCGTGCTGATTTGACCTACACTGACCTTTCATCTGATCAGAATGTGGAGAAAACTCAAATCGAGTAAGAGAGCGAGGGAGAGAGGGAGGGAGAGGCTGAGTAAAGCGCGATCGCAGGCAGCAAACAGCTTTAGAGTAAAAGCTTTTGCCAAGAAGCGACAAAAGCTCTTCAAAGAATTAATATAAAGATAAAAGTGATAAAACATATTTGAATTTGTTTATTTACACGTGATTTAAGAAAGCTTTAAGGAGCTCTAGAAGATATTAATCCTGAGCGTGGCTATAAAACAAACAAAAGTCATGATATACATGAGCTTTAGGCCTCGCTTAAGACTTTTATTTTCTTGAGAATAGCTGCTGGAGCTTTGAGTGATGCCAAGCTAGAAGAGAAAGAGAATTTGCATGTTTTGAGAATTTCTTTGAGCTGCTTAAAACAATTATAATTAACAAGCACACTCTCTTGGGGCGAGAGGGGGCAAAGGAATTGCGGACTAGGAGCGTCCGCTTTCAAAGTTAAACGCGCTTTTGAACGCTTTGGCAGCTTTTATGCGCTCCGCCGTAATTGCAAACACGGTAGATTTATGCCGCGACAGGAGCCGCGGCGACGTCGCCTAAGCAGCGCACAAATTCGCAAGTGCGAAAAAGCCGAGCAAAAAGAAGAGCAGCAACAAAAGCTGGACAGGAATAGGTGCCGCTTGGCGCGCGTGTGACAAACTTGACGCTAAGTTTGCGCAAACACGGCCAGTGGCGGTGGGCGTGGGTGTGAGCGAGACGGCAAGAGTCGAGGCGTGCAAATGAAAGGCAAAGCTCAAGCAGAAGGCACACACACACACACACACACACACACACACGCACACAGACAGCAGTAGCAGACAAAGAAGCTTTGGCAGCGGCGACGGCGCCAAAAAGCAAAAACGGCAACGCAAATGTATTTTGTCACACGTTTTCACACACGCACACACACACACACACACATACAGGCGCGCACAATAATACAAGCTGTGTGGGAGCTGGCTGGCACTATGGGCGCTGCCTGTGCGCAAGAAAAAGACGACAAGCGCATCGACAACGATGACGACGACGACGACGACGACGGTGGCGACGGCGACGTTGAACTTGCTACCCGACAGGCTGCTCTCATTGTTGTTGTTGTTGTTGCTGCTGTTGAGCACTGCTCAGCTTGTGTGACAAGTTTAACCACAAATACACACACACACACACACTCGCATACACATACATGCACACAGAGCGACGCGCCAGCTAGTTAACACCACACCTCACAATGGCGGCGGCAATGTTAACTCCTCTGCGCCGTCCTCAGGCACGTCACGTGTGTGCGAGTGAAATGGCGCGACGTCGTGGTGCCGTTGTAGCTGTAGCTGTAAGAGGTGACAACATTTCTTTGCATGCATGTGTACATATATATATATATATATATATATATATATGTATACATCTATATAAGCGCGCTGTGTGTGTGGTGTGAAAAATTACAGCAGCAGCGACGCCAGCATCAACGTTGTTGCTGTGGTGAAGAAAAGACAATGAGGATGCTGCGCGGCAGCCAAAGCTGAGAGTGTTGCGACGCGCTGTTGTTGCTGTTGTTGTTGTTGTTGTTACTGTTGTTGGGGCGGTGTGTAAAGTGAAAGGCGATTAGTTGGTCGCCAATATATATGTATATAAGAGCAGCTTTTGGTCAAATGGGCAAGGCTAACAAAAACAAAAACAAACGCAAATACACACACGCACACACATGCACATGCTGCTGTTTTATATACATATATTATATGATTTCATCAAATGTCCAATTGGACTAGCATAAAAGCAAGTCTGCATATTAACGGCTTTTTATTAACGCAACAAAATGCTCAAAAAGTGCTACACAAGGTGTTAAAAAACAACCAACCAAAATGCCGACTGACGCCTGGGCCAGAAAGGCTGCTGCTGTTGCTGCTCACTCTCTGCCGCTTGTTTGTATATTGATTAGTGTGCTCTCTGCTGCTGCTGTGGTGTGTTGAATAAGCTTACACCACAGCATCTGCAGCGCGCGAGAGCGAGTGAGCGTAGTATTTGAGTGCGCTCACTTCTCGGTGCTAGCTCTCTCGCTCACGCTCTCGCACTGGCTGGGCCCTGTGTGGACCCACATAGAAGAGGCGCGCATAGAAAATTTCGTCTGATTTTTTGTTGGCGCTTTGTAGCTAATTAAAAGTTTATGTGTGTACAAACACACTAACCAGCGCGCGCACACACACAAACACACACACACACACGCGCTCACACATACGCTAGCAGACACGACGCTGCTGCTGGCTGCCTCATAATTATCTGAAAAACTTTATTTGACGGCGTTTATTTGACTGGCTGCCTTCCCCGTGGGGGTCGCTCTTACTCTCTATCTCACTCGCTCGCTCGCTCGCACACACAGGCTTTGCTTGCGCGCGCGCGTGTGTGTGTGTGTGTGTGTGTGTGTGGGCATGTTTATTTGCTTAACATGGTTTAGTTGCACGTGTTTCTGTGTGTGTGTGTGTGTGTGAAAATTTACAAGCGGCGCGCGTTAAATTATCCAAATATGTTGGGGGCAAAAAGGTGACGACGAATGGGTTAACACTTTGACTGGCGCGCGTGTCTGTCTGTATGTGTAGCTGTGTCTCTGTCTGTCCGTGTGTGTGTGTGTGTGTGTGTGTGTGTGTAAATAATAAACAACATATTCGCCCATTTGCTTTGAGCATCCCGTGCTCGACTCTCGGCCAACCTCTTGTAACTCGGCTGCCTGTGCGGCGTTTCGGTCGAGATTTGGCCAGAAAGCCATATCCCCGGCTGGACTAGTTGGGTTGTCTTTAATATGGCTTTGGCCACGCCCACTTTCCTGTGGTCCGACTGCGGCCCTGGGTAAATGGCAATCAATAAAATTAGCATAAACTTGAATTTCACGCTGTCAAAAACAATGAAAGCCCGTACACACACACATAGAGCATATATATATACATATATATATATATGTGTGTGTGTGTGTGTGTGTGATTCGAGCACAATTTGAGCATTTCTTATGTAAACACACAGGAATCGGCAACAAAAGCGCCGTAATAAATGTCTAGCCCTATGTAAACACAGACAGAATAACTGTGCGAATGTGTGTGTGTGTGTGTGTGCAGGCGTTTTATGTGGAGTGTCAAGCCAAACACGCACACACATACAAACACACACTCGCACACGTCGACACACGATTGGATAGAAATCCCTGCATTTACATATGTAGACCGAAGGACATGAGGACATGTCCTCGAAAGTGGGGCCCCCAAAGGCCCTAGGGACTTGGGTTCAAGGGACCGACTGTTATAATCCACAAATCTTTCAAATCGAATTCAGTTGACCACGTTCATTTTCTGGCGCCACAAGGGGCAGAGTTCATATAGAAAATCTCTCTCTCTCTCTCTCTCTTTCTGCCTCTATCTCTAGCTCTATCTCTACGTGTTTCTCTGCCTCTCTTTCTCTGCTCTCGCTTTCTCCCTCCCTTTCTCTGCCTCTTTCTCACCATAACCCTCCTTTTTAATCCTTGTAATAAACATTAGTTCGTCAAGAGAAGCGCAGTATCTGCGAGTCCCTCTGGTATATACCATATACATACATATATATATACACACATTCTTGATCTATATCAACAGCCTAGTCGATATAGAAATGTGTCCTTTGTCCATTCAACATTTTCTATACAAACTTGTTTCTCATTTTTAAAGCTATTCCTAACAAACCTTATATACATAGATAGACACCTACGATCCCATCAAGTATATGTTTGTATATCTATATATATTCTAGAACTGTCAGCCAAGACGATTTAAGTAGCATATATCTCTCTGTCATCTTTATCTTGCAATCGAATCCGAAGGCTATTTATTCTCATTTGAGAAACTCTTTCGTTTCTCAAGATATCTCGAGCAAACACATCGGATTACTATATCATATATACATAACTATCAAGAGAATGGGCTGAAGAACAAGTTTCTCAAGGAAAAACTCTTTAAAGTTTTCAAGATATGCTGCTAAAGCTCTATCATAAAGCTTTCTATATAGAAAAAAATGCTTGAGAAATTTGGTTTTTGTATGAAAAAGTATTTCAATCTTCAAGCAAATCGACATTTGAGACCTGGAATCAGCTTAATCTGTAATCAAGTCTGCAAGTCTGCCAGAATGTTGAAACTTTCCTTCTTGTCTTATTTACTGTTGGTTCGTTTCTAATCAACCTTTTGGCTGCGGCTGTGGCTGTGGCAGCTCTTGAAGTGCACTTCAACTCAAATTTCTCAGCACCTAGCCCAAGCCCCCGCGCCCTGCCTCTCAACCTTCCTTCCTCCACACTTAATTTCTAGCTACTTATTTAGCATTTTTGTTCAATTTTATTTATACTATTTAGTTATTATTTATTTCTTTTAAGTATTTATCCTTTGAGAAACCTTTCCACACTTCAACCTGCTTCATTTGACCAAGCGTAGCCCTTAGCTATCATCTTAGGGCCAAAATGTCTGGCCAACTCTTGGCAAAATAAAAAGAAATTTGATAATTTTCAATTTGACAAAGCTTGGCCTCTATATACCCCATAGATAAAGCCACAATATCTGGCCGATTATTTGGAAAAATATATGAAATTTACAACAAAACTTTTAAGTTAATTTCCTTTGGGTTATTTTTGGAAATTGTTTCTCCATTTCTGCTCGGCGCTTTAGTGCGTTTTATTTTTGCTAGCAATTAATCGTAAGGCAACTATTTAAGCACACCTGCACACACACGCACACAGACACACACACACACACACACACACAGACACAGAGAGAGAGATCCCTCTTTGGCTTTTGGGCTCTGCTGTTGCCTACTTTTGAGCGCCAAGCAATTTGGCATCTGCCGGCAAAAAGGCCGCCAGCAGCGGCAATTGCTCAATTACAGCAAAACGGGCAACAACAGTCTTGCATATGTGTGCACACACACACACACGCACACACACACACACACACGCACTGGTGTTGTGTTGAATTTCACGCCAGGAGCTGCCAAGTGTAGTCCGTAGTTTTTCGCCATTTTAAACGCGAACTCGCTCGGTCGCCCGCTCTCTCTCTCTCTCTCTCTCTCTCTCGCTCTTTCTCTATGCGTGTCTGTGTGTGTGTGTATATTTATTGTTTAATTAACTTCACGCCTGTCTATCACACACACACACACACACACACACAGACACACAGACGCAGCCACTGCAGCGCAGACGTCGACGCATTCGTTGTTTGCGCTGCCTGCTGTGTGCATCTATGTGTGTGTGTGTGTGTGTGTCTGCTCTTTGTGTGTGTGCGCGTGTGTTTATATAAGTGTGCAAAGCTCACGCATGCAGCAGCTTTGTAGCCGCAACTGTTGTTGTTGTTGTTGTTGTTGTTGCAGCTCACAAAAAAGTTAATCAGTTGGGGCAATGTGTGAAAAACAAAGTGCATTCCAAGCTGCTGCCTGATGCTTTTTTTTGTTTGCAGGGTATTCTCTCGGGCATATTAGTGCGGGCAATTGGTCAATTGGTAGTTGAGCCCAACTATTTATATATATAGTTATTTATAATAACTTAACTTTGTTTATATACAATACAATTTTAGTTAACATATTATATTTACATATTCCAAGCAATACGTAAATGTTAAACGTTTCATTAAAACCAATAGAAGGCAACTGCATTCATTTTTAGCATAGTCTGCGTTGTAATTCGCAACAAGTTGAAGCTACGCAAGCGTGATGGGAATGCAAGTTCTATGCAGAGAGCCGCCGTTATTGAAACCGTTAATATACATATATCCAAATAATCTATGTATAAACAATCGGAAACGTTTATGAAACATGAAATATATAAATAAATATAAATAAATAGACTATTGACATAGGTTCAAAACTGGAACCAGCTGATCCAGCTGCCCATCTCAAGGTACAGTTATTATCTGCATGTCTGTCTGTCTTTTTTTCTTCACACAACTAAATATGCCGCGTTAGAGTTCCTTCGGATGGATCAAATACACAGCAAACACAGTTTGCTCTCTTTCTTTACTTGCCGCTTGTAATTCTCAATGCGTTATAGCGACGAAAAAGTGACAAGAGAAAAGTGAGTTTGGTTTGATCAGAACTAAAATGAAAAATTGAATACAAAACATTTCTCAACTGTCATTGAATACAGGGTATTTAAGCAGCGGTGTTGTATCAGATTTGAACTGAGCATATTGGCAAGTTCCTTAACACTGACAGAACACACACACAAGCAGACACACACACACACACACACACACACACACATACACACACACACAGGTAACGGTATGCTGCTGTTGAGCATATGAAAATTGAATTAAGCAAACTTTTCAGTTGATTTTGTTTTAATTAGTGCTAAAAAATGAAGAAGCAGAGGCAGGCTATTGTGCATGGATGTGGTCTGGAGGGGTGTCTATGTGAGAGGAGAGGGGGGGGGGTGGGGGTAAGACCAAGGGCATTGTGATAAAGTGACAAAAAAGTTTAGGCCCAAACTGCAAAATGTCGAAAATTTCGAGTGTTTTTCTGTGATATTTGCTTGCCTTGCAGCTTCGGCGACTTTTCTTCATATTTTCCAGCGTGTTTTTCTTTTATTTGCCATTTTGCACGATTTTCTTTCATTCTTTTCGGGCTGCATTTTCCATTGAAAAGCGCTCTTCACAAGCAATTAAACACACAAAAGCGTTTGGCGCGCTGCGCCACAAGCGAAACGGCGCAAACACAACAACAACAACAAGGGCAGGAGGCAGGGAGGGGCGGGGGGGAGGGTGGCTGTGCCACACAATGTGGCAAGATAAATGGATGGCAAAGCACAAGCTGCAATATGAATAATCGCACTGCATTGAAGTGTGGCGCGGAGGGTTCGCAGAGTTGCAGACGGTACATGGCTGGAGGGGGGGAAGGGGGGGGGGCGTAGGCGACTGGGCAGCCAACACTTTTTGTGTGAAAAACTCCACTCGGCTGTTTGTATAGGGCACACACACACACACACACACGCACACACACATACAGGCAGGCAGGCAGGCGGGAGTGGCAAATTGTTTACACAAGCGATTGGCCAAGACGCAGACGAATGGGGCTGAAACAAGCGAGTGGCCAGAGTGGGGGAACGGCGGGGGGAGGGGGGAGGGAAGCGAATGGAGCTAGCTGGGCGTCAGCCAAAGGAGTGGCCAAAGTACACAAGATTCACACCGACAAGCGCCAGCGACACCAGCAGCAGCAGCAGCGACAGCGGCAGCAACTACACTTGACAATATTCCCGACACCACACACACACACACACACACACACACCCACGCATATACACTGGGAGAATTCTCTTCAAGTCTTTGGCTGCGCGTTGTCTCTGTCACAACAGCAGCCCACGCCCACGCCCACGCCCACGCCCCCTTTCGCTGCAGACGCCAAGAAGTCGCCTACATGTGTCTGTCTGTGTGTGTGTGTATGTGTGTGCAACTACTGTAACAAATGGCGTATCCCGCCACACACACACACACACAATCGGAGCTAGAGCTTAGGCCATGGGCGGGTGCAAAGCTATCAAGCCAGATTGTGCCAAATATAATAAATATATATTTATACATATATGTACATATATATATATATATATATATATATGTATATAATTCACACATATATATATGAGGAATAGCTTCCATTTGGTCTGTTCTTTAATTCCCTCAATTTGGCTGGCTTTTTCTTTTTTTTTTTTTTTTTTTAAATTAATTTTTTAACGCATTTTTTTATACATTTTTCTGATCCAGAATTCCTTCTCTCTGTGCCGCAAAAATGAGCACAATAAAAACGCGCTTTATTAATTGCTTAATTAATTTAATTAAATATAAATTTAATTTGTGACTTTACAACATAGCAATACTGTGCAGCAAAATAACTTGTTGTGAGCTCAAATGGAATCTCGGTTTGCCACTGCACTCATATTTTCTGAAATGTGCAGCTGGAAACTTCGCTCAACAAATTCCCAACTTCCACTTTCGACCCGACTTTCACAAATCTTCTGCACAAATTGTGCCTGAAGTCCAAACGAATGGCAACTTTTTGCCAGCTTGCAATCGTTTTCCGCCCGTTTTCCACAGTTGCGCGTGGAATCTTCCAAAGGCCTGATATTGTGATTTTGTGATTTGTTTTAAATCGCTTTTAAAGCCTTTTGTTTACTACTTTGAAAGAATTGTCCGTTTGAGGCTTTAGAACAAAACCCGAACCCAACGCAATTCTCTTTGTGTTCTCTCTCAAAGTGATCCTTAAAGCTCTTCTCGCAGTTCTACTACTAGCTACTTAAAGCTAAAAGCTCTCTCACTCAAAGAAAGTGAATTCTTCCAGAGCTTTTTAGACTCTCTCTCTCTCAAGACCCGAACAGTTACAGCATTGGGCTAGTTCTGTGGCATCTAAAGCCAAGGATCTTGGCTAATATTGCCGTGCAAACAGTTCGCGGGAATATTCCTTTGCCCCAGCAAATCTTCCGTTCTAAGCTCTTCCATTTGAAAAGAACTGGATTCTGCCCGTGAGCTAACAAGTTAAGTTCTTTAATTGCGTATTGATAAAGAACTCTTGTCTTTCTAGTCAAAAGTTGCAGCAGCAACAACAACAACAACCAGAAGTAGGTGTAAATGAAAACACGACACCTGAGTCCCGGACAACTTTTTTATGATGCGCTAAAAAGCAAAACTTTTCATTTAATATGCAAAAAACACAAACAACGCCAGAGCTAAGTGAGAAACAAACTAAAATCAAAGCAAAGTCTGCTCCCTCCCTCCCCCTTCAGCCCCTCACGCACCTCGCCCAACTTCAATACTAACCGCACTTATTATAAAGAAAAAAATAGCAAAAACTCTCAGAAGTGCAGCTGGGCGTGTGTGTGTGTGATTGTGTGCGTGTGTAAAGTTTATTTGCCTGCATTTGACTAGGCTGAGGTGTGTTGGGCAGGAGTTGAGGTGGTGAGAGGGGGAGAAGGGGGGGGGGGGGGGCAGGTGCCATAAAAAAGGCGCCAGGCGGACGACGCTCTCAGCAATTATGCCACAGCAGCAGAGCGGCGCCCTCTACAGGTCAACAGACGCAAACGCCAGCTGCCGAGGTGCGATTGTTAACAAGGCAAGCAGCCAGAACCGTTAGGGCAAACCCACCACACTCCCCACACCCAGACAGAGGTTTGCGTGTTGAATTTTCGGGCAGCCTGCAGATCAGCAGCAGCAGTGGTGGGCAGAGGGAGTTGACGAAGAAGGAGGAGGGAGGGGAGAGTTTGCAATCAACAAATTGAGAATGACCGAAGCGGTCCGCCACCAAAAAGGACGCGCCAGCGGGCACATCAAATGAAATCGTGCGTGCCATAAGGACAAGAAAATGTCAAACTGTGCGCATAAATGTAAATACAGCAGGAGAGGTGCCACCCCCCCCCCCCCCCCCCCCCCCCCCCCCCCACCACGCAGCCCGATGCCACGCAGAAACGCAAACAAAAGCAAACAGCAAAAGCATCAAATCTAAAGCAATAGAAAAGAAAGAAGAGAGCTGTAAAGAAAAGAAAATAAAAGAAGAAAAGAAAAAAAAAACACTTATAAATAAAAACATGCTCATTAATGTAAAAGTCAGCCTGCGCAACAGAAAGAGACGCAAGAAGCAGCGAGAAAGAGAGAGGGAGAGAGAGAGAGAGGGGGGTCGAGTGCGAGCAGAGGTGGGTTTCGGTGGGTGGTGGGTGGTGGGTTTGCTGGCTGCCAACGCTCGCACAATGGCTTCTTGGACGTGGCTCGCACTTGCGAATTGAAATTGGAATTCACTTTTGTCTGCGGCGACACAACAGTCCAGCAGAAGCCAAGCCCCCCACCCCACCCTCCCCTCACCCTTAGCGAGAGTGAGGCTGGGAGGTTGGGGGGTAGGGGAGTGGTATTGTAGCAGCAGCTACTCCTTGGCCATTATGGATATTGTATTAAGTGATGCCAAGTGATGCTGTCGGAGTCATTCGCGATGACTCAGCGCAAAAAGTGTCCTCGCTGAATACAGGGCTTAACGTTTT
The DNA here is from genome assembly GCF_035044405.1 of Drosophila montana. Classification (NCBI taxonomy): domain Eukaryota; kingdom Metazoa; phylum Arthropoda; class Insecta; order Diptera; family Drosophilidae; genus Drosophila; species Drosophila montana. The sequence goes on from NW_026999206.1 coordinate 102,726, forward strand.
CTGAAAACGAAAATATTAAAGCTTGGAAAGAGAAAGCTTCGTATTTAAACTGCTAAGAGCTTTACTTTTAAGAGCATAAAGCCTAGCTTAGAAAGCTTTAAACTAATCTTAAACGCTTTTAACTTATTTGAAAGCTGTCGATAATTAAGAAGCTTTACATTACTCCCTAATATACTTAAATGTTCAATAAGTATATATATTTATATATATATATTTAAAAGATAGTTTGGAGGCATTCAAGAATTCCAAAAACTGCGCAAGGGACTGCTTAAAGCTTGCTGAAATACCGGGCAGGTTTTATTTGAATTTATGGAGCCCCTATATCAGAACGTTTTAAACTCGTTTAAAGCTTAAATAACAAAAGAGCTTTGAAGTACTTAAAGCTCTGTTCTTATTAAGTTTGCTAAATCTAATTGTTGTTAACGTGACAGATGCTCCCTAATCTACGTATTTAAACATATTTAAAAAATATTTTGACATATGTATTGCAATCTATTGCAAAAACTATACAAGGGGCTTGTTAGAGCTTTCTGCAAACAACGCAGCTTAAATTTCAATTTAAGAAGCCCTATATCAAAACATTGGTAAAGCTTTGAAAGAAACATAAAGCTTTTTCGGACATATTGCAAGTATCTTTAATGAAGCAATAAAGATTCATCATAAACCTCTTAAAGCTTTGCGTCTAATAATATGTATTCAATTAGCTGAGAAAACATCAAGAGCTTTCACTTAAAAGCTTTAGGCTTAAAGTAATGTATTTAAAAACAATATTATATATTATTTTAGAAAGGATTAATCTGTGCGAACCTTGAGAAAATACTTATCGATGCATAAAGTTACTCGGACTAAATGAAATGTCAAACGAATATATATTTAATTGCTATCGAGCAATTATAAATCGAGCTGTGGCTTCAAAGCTTTAAGAACAATTCACTTGAAGCTTCCCCACAGTGCAACTTTTTCGCAAAGCTTCCTCCAAATTTGCACAGCAATTAAAGCAAAGCACAACAAAAACAAATTGACAAAAAAAAAAATAGAATAACAAACAAAATAGCGTGAAAATGCGCCAAATTGTTAGACGAACAAAATAAAAAATTGTTGTATACATTATGCAGATGAAGCTGAAAGCGGGGCAGAGGAACGACTGAGGCACAACTTTTGTAGCCGAAATCATTTGAACAATGTGAAAGAAATAAAAAAGAATTTTGACTTGGTTTTCGACAGAGATGCAGAACAGCAGAAACAGGCCAAAGAGTGGGGCGCCACGGGGCGCTATGGGGCGTTATTGTGGGTGAGAAGTGCAGAGAAGGGTTTGAAGTTGTGCACCTGACATTGTCAGACTCGGCGGCTGCTGCTGCTGCTGACTTTCGAAAGTCACCCACCCCAGCCCTCACTTTCCCCTTCTCTCTATCCCCCCCACTCTCCTTCTCTGTCTCTCTCACTCCGTCTCTCGCTGGCTGGTACTCGTTGGGGCAAGTTTCTTTAGATGGATGCTGCATTGACTTGACAGCTTTTAAGAGCTGAATGAAGTACTTGGAAGCTTGTCGCCTCCCGCAGACATCCCTCAAGCACTTGAGCAAAATCAATATGATCACCCGCCACCCCCTCCACCCCCTCCACCCATTACCGTGCTGGCCTCTCTAAATTTCTTGCTTCCTGTGCACGACGGCGCGCTGTTATAAATTAAATTCGTAATTGATTCCTGAATCCGCAATCCTGCAAATGGGATTACAACACGTTGGAAAATCAGCAGCAAGCCCACAAGCGGCAACCAACCCCCTACCCCAACCCTCTGGCAATAGCAACCACCGACAACAACAACAACAACAACAACAACAACAACAACAACAACAACAACAATCGAGTGTTTTCTATAGATACAAAATTGCGTGCGCTGTAAATGAAACTCAACTGAAGTTTTCCGTCGATTCTGTGCCCCCTCCCCCTCTTCACTTCCCCTCTATCAGCAGCAAGGGATGCCTTGGGCACACGGGGCGTCAGCTGGCGCGTTAGTCAGTCGTCGATAGATACGATAGAAAACAACAACAACAACAAGAACAACAACTGCGTCCGTCCTCTCTGTCCTGTTTATATATATTTTAGTTAAGTGCGCGACGACGTTCTCAGCCTTTCAACCCCCGATAAATGCAGTCCGGCTCTCAACGTAAAAAGCATCCATCCAACGGCAATTCCATTCTTCCGCCGGTAATAACAACAACAACAACAACAACAACAACAATAATAATAACAATGGAGCTACGTTCCATGGCGCACAACACTCTGCATTTTATAGTAGAAACTGCCGACTCCCATTTACCGATTCCCAATACTCAACTCTCGACTTTGACCTCGTTCTACGGAGCGCTCACTGAACCCTCGCCCCCTCGCCCTGGGAGTCAGCCGAGCCGCTTAGCCGCGTTTGCTACTCCGCTTAACAGCTCACAATTATTTCAATGCCAACATAATGCCGATAGAAGCATAGTAGATGCTTCTCTATTACGTGGTACTCTCCGGAGCACTTCGCCGAGTGCCGGACCCCGTTTAAACCTTAATAAGTCATGGCATTTTCATTGCGCCGGACCATTGATACCCAACGGTATTGCGAGAAAACGCACGAGCAGCGAGTGTGCGACTGTTCATCGGGGGACACAATAATAGTAAATCCTTGGCGCTTGGCGCCCAACGTGGGCCGCGAATAACTATGCAGCCAAGCTGGGTTGCGCTCATCTTGCTGCAGCATTGTTAAAAACATGAAATGATAACGTAACGGATAGGCGGGACTTGGGCTGGCAGAGGGTGCGCCATCTGAGCCTAGATTCAGAGCCCAGATCTGGATTAACTCGGACAAAGAAGGGTTGCGATAAAAATCGGAGTGAAACAGCCGTCTTTACGTGTAGCCCGAATTGGTAAAAGTAAGTATGGAATGAGCATAAAAAACTAAGGTTGAGGGGGAGCCTAATTTGGCGCCCAACGCGGGGCTATTTGGACATGGGCAGGCTGTGATCAAAATCAGACACAAGGATTTAAGATATGAGCATGAACCAGGGCAGGCCTCTTGTGGCGCCCAACGTGGTGCTACTTGGTACTTGTTTAGAAAAGCTGCAAACAAAACGAGCTCATTCTCAAGGCGAGCTGAGCGTAACGCATAGTTGGAGTAACACGTTGCGTAGCCCCGGGTAAAGCCAATCAAGTTCTTGCCACACGTCTAGACACACGATTCCGTTTTGCCCCAACGCAAACCGGCCCCTAGGCCGCGGAACTGGCTTTCGCTTCGGCTTCGGCTTCGGCTTTGGCTTTGGCTTTGACTTGGGGGCATATTATGTTTTCCACAGCTGTCAAATTTGATTTGACAAATGTAAATGATATAGTCGCACACACACACAGATAGACACAGTCTTGTTCCCATGACAGGCAGAGATATAACTATTTAGTAAATACGTGCAAATGACAGTTGGCATAATGCAGGCGGCAAATGCAGCTGGTAATTTGCATATTTTGAAATGCGATTTACACCTTTCGCGCACCTAAGCTTCTCACGCATGAATGCAGCCGCTGCCGCTGCCGCAGCCGCTGCCGCAGCCGCTGCCGCCGCATCGCAGCATCAATTGCCGACAACAGATTAACACATAATCAAATAAATAAACAACATTGGAGTTGAGAAGCGTGTGTCTTCCGTTTGTGACAAGACTTTTGCCGAGAACTGCGACAATTGGAACGTCGGAGTTCTTAAAGTCAACAACAGCTGAATCCAGACTCTTAGGGTCGGTCGGGTCTGCAATGCAGCTCTTTTAGCCAACTTCTCAAGTTCTTCCTTCATAGACTAGTTCGCTTTTTAGATCTTTAACTAATAAGATTGCTGGCTTTCATTTGAGACTAAGTTTCATATGGAACCTTAAGTTCTGTTGAGCTTAGGAATACTTGGAACCAAAAATCCGATCCAGATAGCCCTAGGCTAAGGAAACATCCAACTCCATCGAATGGTTCACTCTCGGAATGATGATAACAATTACTTATTTCTATACTGAGGCAGACCGAATATCCTGATTCAGTTTAAAATGTTGGCAAAATGTGCGCAGTTAGTTAAGAAAGGATTTGGGATTAGACTTGGGAATATTCATGAGGCGTTAATACATTTAAGGTTCGCCAACGATGACAACAGGGACAAACTTGTATACTTAGGCAAAGCAAAACAGTTTCGATTCAGTCTAGATGGGATTCGATTCAGATGGTAAAGTATTACCTAGTAAACAATTATATGGTCGAAAGAACAACCCAACTCCGCTCGGATTGCCAGTTCTCGAGATGTTACAAGGGTTTGCCTTGACGATAAATATGCTTGACAAAGAACAAACTTTTACGCTGAGGCAAAACAAAGAGGATCTTGAAATTAAGATAAGGAAAGGTTTGTATAGCCTCAGGAATGCTCCAACGCATCGTCCATGGCATAGGAATAGTCCAAGGAATAATACAAGAAATAGTCCAGGAATTCTCCATGGCATAGTCCAAGGAATAGTCCCAGGAATAGACCTCTTAATTAAGATTCACTTAGGAAGAAGGATGGGGCAAGGAATACTCAAGGTAATACGACAAATTCAACTGCATTCAATTTAATTTGCGAGATGCTTAGGTAAGATCTTAAGATTGATTGATTGATTGATTACAAAAAATAAATAAAGAATATGCCATATATAGATATAAGATATTGGTAAATACAAAATTCGCCAGATTGAAATATTTCTGAAACAATAGTTTCTAATGCAATTGGTCAAAGTAATTGTTTATAGTTTTTCCATAATCCGTGACGCGTCGCCGCTGAAGCCGCTGCCAAAACGCAAGGACTCGAACCACAAATTGGGTTCAGCGATTTATTTTTGATGTCAAACCTTTCAAAACAGTTTCTCGATGATTTTGTTTTTGTTTTATTTTTGAAGCACTTGAGCACTGGGGAACACTGGCCGCATATAGAATGTCAGCGACTCGTCAAAGTGATTGAGAAGGATGTTGAAATATTTTGTAGCTCGCACGTTTTGATTTTTGTCTGCTCGCTGTTATAAAAAACAAAACAAAAAGTTCGCGTTTTGTGAATGCGAAATCACAAGTGAACGCGACGCGTGAAATTTGGCGGCGCGACGGGAAAAAAACGCTGAACGCAAAACGCAAAACGTGGAAACGTGTTAACGCAGAGCGTGTAGAACGTGTCCAAGCCAAAGCACCAGGCAGGCAACACAGCCGGGCCGAGTTAAGACAATCGCAGCAGACAAGTCCAAGTCCAAGTCAAACTTGTCAGCAGAGCATCGACGGCGACGTCGACGTTCACGTCAGCAGCGGCAGCGGCAGCAAAAGCTATGCGACAAAAATCAACAAGCAGCAAGCAAGAGAGCGCGCGCCGGCAACAAAGTTGCCACTCTTAAAACAAGCAGCAGCAGCAGCAGCGGCGGCAGCAGCGACGGCAGCAGCGACGGCAGCAGCGACGTCGCGGCATGTTCACCACGGCGACGCAGACGTTAAGTAAAAGCTTAGCCGAGCTTAGCTAAGTTTGTTGTTGTCGCGGCTGTCGCCAGCGGCGGCTGCAATGCGCGACAAGCATTTTGACACCGTTTTCTTGTCGTTCTTTATTCTATTGTTGTTGTTGTTGTTGTTGTTTCTTCTGCTGCTGCTGCGCCCACCCACGCGCCAAGCCACAAACAAAATGGCCGCCCAAGCGCTACTGAGCGAGCGCGCGCAACTGATCCTGCCAAAAAGCTCGTGACACTTGCCGACGGCAGCGACAGCAGCAGCAGCAGCAGGACCAGCAGCAAAAACGATAAAAACGAAACGAAAATGAAAGAAACAAATAAATATAGCAAAACTGTTGCACTCGATGCTGCCGTCGTGCGTCGCCTGCCGTCGGACGGCATCGAATGACGGGCGGCCGAGCCATGGTCAGCGTCGCTGCGCGCACGCAGCCAACTCACCACAGCAGCGCAACGCAGCGCAGCGACGCCAACGGCGACGCTAGCTATGTGCTCAGTTAATTAGGCAATGGCGACTGAGCGCAGCGCCGAATGAGTGAAAAAAAAAAAAACAGAGTGAGTGGAATTCACGCCAAACCGGTTACAGGCGGTCGCGCTGCCCGTGTCCGTGTGCGTGTGCGTGTGCCTGTGTGTGTGTTTGTGTGTGTGTGTGTGTGTGTGTGTGTCATAGGTCGTCTGGAGCCAGGCAAGGATTATGCGTTACGCAGCCTCGCAATAACTTTTATTTTTATTGCGCTCCTGTTGTGTCCTTTGCCGTAGCCAAAAAAGCCAAAAAAGAGCAGCAAGCCAGCTAGCTATTTGTGTGTGTGTGTGCGGTGGGAAGGCATTTTGCTCTTGATCTCCCGCAGGAGCACTTTGGTCGGCTGCTTCCTTTAAAGATTTGTGGGTTTGCCCACAATGTTTGCCTTATGTCGGCCACTGAAACTGGAGCAGCAATCAGAACAGAACTTGGCGATGCTTTACACGCACACACGCACACACACACACACACACACACACGCACACATGCACACGTTTATATGAGCTAGAAGAAAGATAGGTTTATTCGCGGTGCGCTTCTATTTTTACCCTATAATAATTGATTGTAGGATCGATCGCTTGACATTCCAGTTAGTTTTTCGATTTTGGGAAAAATCGTGAAAATCAAAATAGTAGAAAAAAGCCACTAAAATCGAAGAACTAAAGTCAAAAACCCAAAAAATGCCAAATATTTATTTAAGAAATAAATAGAAATAAATAAAACCCGGATTAGAGGATATTAACATGTCGAAGGGTTTTCTTTGATTTCCGACTTAGAAATTGAAAGAAATTCCATATGTGTATTGTGTGTTGGAAATTTTTTGGTTTTTTTTATCGATTCAGAAACGACAAGAACTTCAGACTAGATATACCCCAAGCAGAAAAAGTGCATAACAGCAAAGTAAATAAATGAAAATAATAGAAACCGTGTCATTAATGATAAAAACAAGTACGAAAAAATAAAATAAACAAACGGCGCGGGCAAAAACCAAATAACATGGCAGCAATTGGCAGAGATTGAGTGAGAGTCAGAGGGGGGATGACGGGTCGGCGGGGGAGGGAAATGCTTTTGCGAATGCCTTATCACACGTTACGTAGCGAGCGTGTGTAGCTGCCGTTGCTGCTGGCCGAGAGAAGCGCCAGAACGTAATGAATAAAATATGCAATAAGCATAAAGACGCAAAACGAACAACAGAAAAAAAATATGCAAATTCGGCAACGCTGGCGAGGAGCGGGCGTGCGAGCGAGCGAGATGGCAGCTGAGCAACGCCCACTGCACGACGACCATTTTACATTGCGGCCCAGCACTTGGCGTGGGGTAGAGCTCTCTCTCGCTCACTCACTCACTCGCTCTCTGTCGCTGCCACGACGCCGACGCCGTGAGAGCCTGCCGTGTTGTGTACAGCAGGCGGCGCTGCTCGCACTCGCACTGCATACGGCGCTGCGGCGCTGCTGCTGCTGCTGCTGCTGCTGCTTGTGTGAGCGCATTTCGCAGCTGTGGTGAGTTTCTCGCATACACAGGCAATATTGTCAACTGCTCGAAACACACACACACACACAAGCGAGCGAATGTGTGTGTGCTGGGCAACAACAACAATGCGCACGATCGTTTTGTGGGCGGAGCTTAAACGTAAGCATGCGGCCGCTCCGTGTGCGCAAGCGAGACGCAAGCAACACCTCTCAGTCTCAGTCTCAGTCTCAGTCTGAGCCACATAGCAGGACGCACGCATCCTACATTTTGTCACAGGACGACGCCGTGTCCTGTCCTGTCCAGCCAGCCAGCCAGCCAGCCAGCAGCAGCAGCATCCTCGCCAGTGCCGGCTCGTTCACAGCGGCAGCAGCAGCAGCAGCAGCAGGAGGCAGCAGCAATAGACGCATCCTGCTGCGGCCTCGTAACACATCCTTGCCGCACGCAGGGATTCTGCGTGTACAGCCTGCTTTTTGGCGCGAAATTTCACGCTTTGTATTGCCAGGCTGGCCATGTTTATCGCCAGGATCAAACAAATGGAAACTCGACTATCCTTACGTTTTAAATGCAAAACTAATCATGCAATAATTATATCCTGCTCTACAAATTGTGCCTTATTATATAAACATAAAATAGATAGCATATAAAGGATTTGCCCTACGATCTAAAAACTGAATCCTTGATCCTTGTTTTGAGTACTTATAGTAGCTAGTAGAAATTACCCGGCGTCGCCCACGTTCATTGAATAATGTTAGTGCAAGTTGCAATTGAAAATGTTATATAAAAATCAGCTTAAATTACAATCTCCAGTCAATGCATTCGTTCTAGTTGTTATAATCAAAACGAATGGAAAATGTTTCTAATTAATACCAATTTGACATTTTCTTGACTTTTGCAACAACTTTTTGCCGTGCGCTTGCAAACATTGTATATCAATAGAAAATCAATAGAAAATTGCTGACTTTGAGCCGGCAACCTCTCGCTTGTTGGTCCAACGCACATACAGCTAGCCACGCAGACATCTAACCTGACTTTCGCCAAGCACAGTTATATGATGCAGGAGCTGAAATCAACCAAAGCCTTTTGGTATCAATCAGTTGGTAGAACAAATAGTATGAATATATAAGAATTCTTAGAAGTTGAATTTATGGTACATGTTTTCCATTTCGAGCTGTAAACAGCAAAGGTATTTTTGACTTAAAATGTACTTTCATATAATACATTATATTGTATTTGAATTCCGATTTGTCAAATTGCCGCTTCGGCATTGCGAGACACTTCAAAATGGCGTCAAGATTGCAGCTGCCGCCGAGACGCGCCGCGAATATCGAAAACAAATACAAATACAAATAAAGTAAAACAAACAGAAACAAGCAGAAAATTAACTGTAAAATGTGCCACAATATGCAATTGTTGATAATGAGGCATGTGGCGCGCATATCCTACGTGCCCCTACCCCCTACCCCGCTCCCCCCCCCCCCCCCCCCGCCCCCTACCGCGCTCCGCCTGCACAGGCCAAAAAAAAAAGAAGAAGAAACCAACTGCGTTTCGTATGCGAAAGCCAACTCCGGCGCCTGCGCTCGGCCTGCTAATTAGTCGTAGCTGCAGCCGGAATCTGGGCGACAGGATTCGCCATGTGCTACGGTCTCCGAGAATGGTGGTGGATGGGTGGAGGGGGGAGGGGGGGAGGGGGGGGGGGGCGGGTGGAGCGCCGTTGTTGTATTTGCTAAACTTTGCATCAAATTTTGGCGCTGCGCAGGCGGCGGCAATTAATTTGGAGGCGCAACAAGCGTTGAGAGCGTCGAAATGAAGTGTGACGAGAATTTCCCCTTTCTCTTTATCCCCGCCCTCCCTCAAAATACCCTGTAGCATTGTGGACAGGCCGTCAATATCGAACAGACAATCAAAAATTCTCTGCAAAGTCTTGAGTTTCGTTCTAATGTATATCCATTTTCCATTTCGAGCTAATGGAACCCGGGTTCTACGAGATCTAAAGTGGGCAAAATTTTGTATGTAACTGTTCCATGGCATATTCCGTTAGTTTTAACTGTGCTAGACCAAATACAAGTGAATAAAACTTACCAGCTCCAGGCATATCTCGTTTTGACCTCATGGAACTTGGGATCGACAAGAGCTAAAGATGGCCATACATATATTAGCTGCCATTTGCCATATCCTGTAAAGAAACAAAAGACAGAGCAACAGATAAAACAGGTTAAACTTGCCGTCGTAATAAACATTGACCTCATGGAATTTGGGTTCTACGAGAGCTAAACACAGAAAATTTCCTTTGGCATATTTAGTTAATTTTAACTATGCTCGACTAAATGCAACTAAATACAACTTACCTTCGCCATACATAACATGAACTTGAATGTTGTCCAGCGAGTTGGTTCTATTTTTTGTTGGTGCACATAGGGCATCTGGTAGTCGAGCACGCTCCACTCGTGCCCTTCATACTTCTTTCTCAACATTTTGCCTTGCATCAGCTACTTGCGGTCGACTCGGCCGTCTGTCTTCTGTTGCGGCAACTGTACTGAACGCAGCCGCTCGTCCTCTTCCTCCCCCTCTATCCATCCCCTCGCTCAGTGTGTGTGTGTGTGTGTGTAGTGGGGCAACGTTTTCCCACCTTGCCACATTCAAATGGATGTGAATGTGAATGGCTTTTGGATGTGCGTGCGTGACAATCTCGCCGCCCTTCCGACATTATTCGTTTTGGTCTTTTCCAGTTGCATCATTCAAGCATGACAATAAAGACCATGTTGTTGTTGTTGTTGGTTGTTGTTGTTGGTTGCTGTTGTTGCTGCTGCTGTTGGCCAAACACTAGGCAACAAATTGTTGTAATTATGGACCCGGCTGCGTTTCGCTTGTCGCTTCCCGATGTCATAATGTCGGGCTTTGTCGTCTCCGTCTCCGTCTCGGCGTGGCCTGCAATTATGGTAAAAGTTGCATGAAACAAACCAACAGCAACAACAACAACAACAGCAACAACAACAGCAACAACTAAACGTTACATTTTAGGTTGTGAATTGAAATCATTTTGTTGTGCTTTTGTTTTCGCAAAATAATAGAAATAATAACAATAATAGTCGCACCTGAGAGCACCCTACACAATGCGCGCGAGCTTTCACTTGACCCAAGTTGTTATATGTATTATTTTGATTCCAATTCCAAAGCGCAAATTTCCCGAACTGTATTATTTACCTGCTAATTCTATTCCAGAATTGCATACATTAACTTTAACTTTTTAGATTGGACGACTTTTCTTTTGTCTTAGCCTTTTCTTCTGCTTCACTCTCCGATTTATTCTGTTCATTTTCTGTTTCGTCTATTCTTTCAAATTTTCGTATTTTTTCGTCTTCTCTTTACCCCGTCTGTCTGTTCTGCCGTTTGTTCTGTCTTCCATTCCGTTTTTATTTCCTTCTTAAATCTCGTGTTTTCTTCCGTCTTCTGTTTCGCAGTTTGCTTCGCCTTTTCTTTTGTCTTATCTTCCTTTTCTGTCTGTCTTTCCTCAGTCTATTGTGTCGTCTATTCTTCCGGCCATTCCTCCATCTTATTTTTCGTCTGTAATTTGCTTTGTTTTCTGTTCCATCATTTTTTCCTTCTTATTCATTCTTTTTTTGTCTCGTCTTCTTATTCGTCTTTGTATTTTCATTCGTCAATTCCTCTTCCTCCATCCATTCGTTCGCCTACTTTTCGATGGTATTTTCCGTCTTAGTTTCGTTTTCTGTTTTGTCAATTCTTCCATCTCCGGATTTTCTTCTATCTCTTTCTCAGTCTATTCTTCCGCCTATTCTTTTGTCTTCCGTTTAATTTTCTGTCTTTTCCTAACTTCTATTCTTCTGTCTATTGTTCCCTCCATTCTTCCGGCTATTTTCCCCTCTGCTGTTTCATTTTCTGTTTTGTCAATTCTTCCATCTCCGTGTTTTCTCAGTCTATTCTTCTACCTATTCTTTCGTCGCCGTTTAATTTTCTGACTTTCTTCAATTCTAAAGCCTTTTGTAGTTTTCTAAGTAGATTGATTCTCCTGACTTCTGTTTTATCAATTCTTCAGTCATTTCCCAAGTCTAATCTTCGGCCTTTTCTTCAGTCAATTCCTCTTGAGTTCTTTTTAAAAGGATATTAATATTCTTGGAAATAATTAAATATAGGCAAATAAGAAATATATGTAAACAAATTAATATAATTATTGTAGACTAGGATCAACTGTTACACCTTGGTGGCAGCTCCTATCAGGGTTGGCCTCTCTCCTGCTTGCCACGCAATGCTGAGGTCAGGCTCGGCCAGGGCCAGGGCCAGGGGCAGGGGTAGAGGCAATGTTGGCAAAATGATTTTGGCTAGGCACGTCAATTCGATTGAGACCCTTTGCTTTGGGCCAACTCTCGAGCCAACAGCTGACACAATAGACGTAGCGTGTTGCATAGTTGCACACCACATGCGGATGCAACATGCAACAGCGAAACGAAAGACATGCAACAAGCTGTCTGCCCCTGGGCCAACTCTCTCTTACTCTACCTCTCTCTCTCTCTCTCTCTCTCTCTCTCTCTCCCTTTCTCTCTGGGCTATTTTGATGATTATTAAACTGTCTCCGTGAGTCTTCAGAACGCCAGCGAAGCGAGGAGATAATTATGAGATGCGCGTTGGGCTGTTTTTGGTCGTGGCATGACGCAAACCTCAAGCCACCCCCCCCCCCCCCCGCCCCTCGACTGTGACGCCCCTGCCAGCTACATAGCTCTGGCGGTCATGCCCTGATCGCAACAGGCCGCTTAACCAGCCCAAGCTGTTGCAATGGAGCACAGATTGCACCGGGCTGTTGCATGGACCGTTCCTCAACCCCAAATACGAATGGCCTACACCCCTACCCCTAACCCCACCCCCACACCCGCCCAGCGTCCAAGTGAAAGGCAATTTAGCGTAAGTGGCCTCTAGACGCGACAAGCGTCGTCCTTGGCGGGGCTTTCGGGCTGGATCGTCTGGCAGTTTTTTTTTGGGGGTGCGAGCAGATTGGCCTGCCTCTTGCGTAGCAGTTCCGTTGCCGATGCCGCTGCCGCTGCCGCTTCCGTTGCAGGCACCCAAAATGTCAACCAGGTCAGCAGCGAACCAGCTTGCTGCACACCTCGACACAACCCCCAAACCCCGCTGGGGTTGATGCCCATTAGCTGGGCGCGTGAGTGTCGAGTGTGTTGCTCGAGTGGCTCTGCACTTTACGCTCTAGGCTACTTCGGCTGCTGCTTGTCCCTCTGCGCGCGCGCGCGTGTGTGTGTGTGTGTGTGTGTGTGTGTGCTTCCTCATTCTCTAAATGTGCTAATAATAATCATGGCAGTCTTAACCACCCCGTCCACCCGCAACCCTTTCACCAGCCAACACCCTCGTCTGCCCCTGACATCAAATGGCATGTTAAATTTTGCACAATTCTGCTGCAGTCGACGCGTCGCGTCACCCGGAAATATTTTCCGCTCATTTTAGCCCCCTCCCCCCTCCCCCCCTCACACACACACACACACACACAAACACACTCACAACAGAAGCCCGCCGCTGTCGCTGGCATTATTAGCCCTCATTTAGGTAAATCCCATTATAAACAAAAAAAAATAAAAAAAACCAAGCAAGAAAATCCAGAAAAAAGCTCGTTTGACATTTGGTTGGCTGCGTCGAGCTGTTCGCTTAGAGGGTGTCAGCCTGCCCCTGCCCCTGCCCCTGCCCCTGCCCCTACCCCTACCCTTACCTCACCTCAACCTACCCCACCCCACCCCACCTGCTGCTGCTGCTGTTGAGCTCATTTCAGTTGCTACTAATCCATTGCCTTTTTAACCAGTCTACAAGTCGCTGCACTTTGTGTGAGCATTTCCCGCAAACAGCTTCAGCCTTAAAGATGTCCTTGCTTAAACACAAAATGAATTCCAATTTGTATTCATATTGAATATAATCAACAGTAGTTCTTCTTATGCAGACATCGTAGATCTTAGACCCGTCAAGCATATATAGAGACTGTCTCTCAGCTAAAATCAAAAGAATTTGCATTTATTATATATGTACATCAACCGAATCCAAAGACTATAAGACTTCTTATTTGAAAAACAATTTGGTTTATCGAGAAACTTGACCAAACTTTGTATTTATAAGTTTCCCTGAGCCAAATCTGTTCTACATCGGATATACCATATCATATAGCTCCATAGAGAGAATGGGCTGAATAATAAGTTAAAATCTAAAATCAAGCTGTCACCTGATTTTCTTCTTTGAGAAACTCTTCGTTTTCTCAAGATATCTCGAGCGAGCTCCGCATTTAGTTGTTTAAACTATGCTACCTATCTCTGAGCAAAATCTGTTCTACATCGGATATACCATAGCATATAGCTCCATAGAGAGAATGGGCGGAAGAATAAGTTCTTAAGCGAAAAACTCGTTTAGCTCGTACAGTTCTTCTGTGGAAAACTCTTTCGTTTCTTCTCAGGATATCTTCAGCAGACTCAGACATTGACGATCTTCCATGTGCTCCTCAAGTTCGGCCAAATCCCGTTTCAACATCGGACAAAAAATTGCATTCCAAACTGAAAAATGGAACCGAACCAAGCTCAGCTAACTTCCAGCTTTCAAAATCTCATTCAATATCGAACTACCATAGCATATATATATAAATATATGTATGTACATATGTATATATATATGAACAATAAATGTTTATCTTCAGATTGCATCTTTCAAGAATCTATATCCTTTATGCTCTGGCAAGTATTCCCCTAAGCGAAAGGGTTACAGTTACAGCCACAGACACAAAAAGTTGAGACTTTTGTCAGTGGGCGTGGCGTGCGCGCAACACAATTCTTGGTAGCAGGCGTAACTCTGGCCATTTTGCCAGTGTTGCCACAGACGAGCAGAAAGCGTTGCAGGCGCGAGTGTGGCATTATGCGGCAATGCCCCAAACCTAGCCAGCCCCCAAGCAGCAAGCACCAAGAGTTTGGGCTTGGAACGACCTCAAATTGTTCAGTTTGCAGCCATAATTATTTTTACGGCACATTGCGTCGCAGTAGGCAATCACAGTAGGCAGTCGGAGCAGTCGGAGCAGTCGGAGCAGGCGTCGGAGTCGTAGGAGTTGCTGCAGCTTTGCAATCTCGACCCCTTGAACGAGGGCGCGCGCACCATAGAAAATAATAATAAAAATAATTATGCATATGCCACCGTTGTGGCACAAACACACCCGTCCCTCTGGGGCAGCCACCTAGAGGCAGAGGCACAGGCAGAGGCAGCGTCGCGTCGTCTGCTAATTTAGATGAGCATGCTCGACAGTAATTTGCATGCCAGTTGCAGTTGCAGTTGCAGTTGCAGTCGCCCAAAGTGCTTGCCATTTCCCCACCAAGACCCACCCCCCCCCCCCCCCCCCCTCCCTTCTCCATTCCGCAGCAGCACCCACTTCGCAGTTACCTACCAACCGCCGAGCTGCTGTGACAGCCACTTGGTGGCTTTTGGCTCGGCGACTGTCAAAGCCGCCTACATGTGTCGTCGTTCGCGTTGTTGTTGTTCCTCTTCTTGTTGTTGTCGCTGTCGTTGTTGTTGTTGTTGTTGTTGTCGCTTTTGTGCATATGGCGTTGTTGTCATCCAGTTGTTGTTGTTGTTGTTGTTGTTGCCGCTGGCTGTGCCATGTCATTCACACACAAAGTGTGTGGCTCTGAGCTAAAATGGCATACACTTGCACACTTTGCTTTGATTCGCCCTCTCGGCGCGATTTGGCATGGCTTGGCCCGGCCCGGCCTGGCAGCAGGGGCAGCAGGCGTGCCACTAATTGGGGCAACCAACTGCAGAGCTGCAGCAGCAGCAGCTAAAGCGCACTTCCAGGCACAACTGTACACGACCTATGTATGTCTCCGGCTATGCATATGTCTACATACATATCTGTCAGTTGGCCCCTCCCCACGCTAGAAATTCATAAATATATATTCTATTATAATAATATATATAATATTATGTCTAATATAATTAAATATATATAAAATTAAATTATACTAATTTACACAAAATGTATGAACATATTGTATTTATTTATTAAATATTAATTCATAAATTAATTTATTAAATGTATGCAGTCTGTTGTTTTATTTAAATCTATATAAAATATGTTAAATATTAAATAAATTTAATTAATTTAGTTGCTCGTCAAAAACAAGACTTTATTTAAGCCTAATTCATTTCCCAAAACAGACAAACAGAATTAAGCAATAATATCTATTAAATATTAATTATTTCAATTAAGAATTGAGAAATATTTTTAATTAATACTGATGTTAGTTCTAAGTATTTGCAATTAGAATAAATAAGATAATACTAATTTCTAAGCTAGAAATTAGGTAAAAATGTCATTTAGATTTGAATTAAATTTGTTTTTACTAAACTGATACACAAATGTATATCCAAGCTTGTGAAAATGGGAAACCTCGTACTTGAGCTAACTATTTGAATCGGAAATTCTAGAAATTGTGTACTACTCAGCCCAATCTAACAATTTATCCCCTCCAAAGGTCACACCCCTGCGACCTGCCAACGAGGCGAGTCACATGAATCACTTTATCAGGCTTTGTCCTCAAATATTGTCTCATTGCAATGTTCAATTCATTGTAAATATCCCATCATTGACAATACTTTAATGTAAATGGCAAATAAGTTTCCAAGCTATATAAATATATATATATATAATTTATATCCTAGTCATTCGCTTGGTAAAAAGCAAAAGGCGCTCATCGTTTAAATTAAATACAAAAATGCATCAATTAAATAATTAAATTAATTTTAAAATATTTATGTTTATTATCTAATATTAGCTGCTTGCATAAATATTTTGATATATTATATTATGATATATTATTATCAAAAAATGTCACATAAATTGTAGAAATTTACTAAATTGCTTAAATTGTATGATTATTCTGTGTTTTAAAAAACTACACTAAGAAAATTGTATTTCGTTATGTCAATATTTTCTTTTAGAAATGATCTTATATATCCCGCTTTTTATATTTAAAGATTTTCTTTAATTTAGCTAATAGTTATATTTTTTTAATATTGAACCGTTTTCACTTTTTTTCTCAGTGTATAAATACACTACAAGGCACTAGACTAGCCCAATTAGTAAACTATTTAAGCTCACATTTGTTTAAATTGCTTTCAATTAAATTTCTACTCGAGAAAATTCAGAACTAATGCCTAATCGAATATATGAAAAGGTATCTATGTCACAGTAGTATATTAAATCTCTTCCGAGGGGTGCTTCATCTAATTGTGCCATAATTACTGAACGACACTGCTCGAGGGGGGGGGGGGGGGGGGGCAACTAAGAGAAGGGTTCGGCGGGGCGCAGCCAGCTAAACGCAGCGGCACTCAATTAAAGCAGCCCCCACAATAGATAAATCTTGATTGAGTTACGACTGGGAAAAAACCTAAAAAAAAAAAAAAAACGGCAAATAACAAATGTTGTGGAGCATTTGACAGACAACCCTGCTGGGCTGTGTTGGGGGCTGCAACTGCTAGAGGGGACGGGGAAATAGGGGGGGGCAGCTCTAGCTTTGGATTGGCTGGCAACTGGCAGTGGTTAGCCGCGGCTAAGGGGGGGGGGGACAGGCGAGCGGGCGCGCATGCAAATAGAATGCACGACGCTGGCGACGACTTCTAAATGATCCACAGTGCGGCACCTGCACCGCAAAGAGAAGCCTACAAAGGGCGGGGGGGGGGGGGGGGGTTGTTTGGCTGTGTTGGCTTTAAAAAAAAGAGAGAGAGAAAAAAAGCAAGCGACAGCAACAAATCATGGCTCTGTGTGGCAGAGTGGCACGTTTGCACGGTGCGCGGTGGCAAGTCAACAAACGGAAGCCATGCCAAAGCTAACACACACACACACACACACATGCAGCTTGGCAATCGAAACTGTAAACTATGGACGACGCCATTGCTGATGTGTGCCGAGCGAATTTTACCGCCCAAAGTGCCGGCAGCGACGCCAAAGACCAAAGCTTAAAGTGGACATGGAGGTGCATGTGGCATGTGGCATGTGGCATGCGGCATGTGGCAAGTGGCAAGTGGCAGCCTGCTCGTCGAGGTGGTGTGTCTCGGTTTGGGGCGACAGCTTTTTATGCCACTCAGCCGCCTCATTGTTGCTAGTTTTGCTCCCGCTACAATGGCGTGAAATAATATGCAAAATACTCGCACACACACACTCGCACACATACGCTGCCACATTAGCCACTCTATGGAAGAAGAAGAAGAAGAAAAAAAGCGACGACGGCGGCGACGGCTGGCGACGAGTGGTGTTGATCGCCGCACGGTTGCTAATTAGGCCACTTAGAGCCCGGGCCCGGGCCCGGGCACTCTTTTTGCAGGAAATCACAAGAACCTCGGCCGGGGCCCAAAAAGGGGTTGTTAGACCAGCTACAGGCCGCCCTGCCCTGCCCTGCCCTGCCCGACCGTCCGCAGTTGCAGCAACCATTATTGCCTAGTGCCATATGAGTGTGTGTGCGCGTGTGTGTGCGCGTGTGTGTGTGTGTGTGCAACTGTGTGTTTGCGTGTGAAGGAGGTCAATGCATTGGCTCCGGCACTTGACAGCTACGCTCAGCAATGCCAGGGGTGGAGCAGCAGCAGCTGCTGGGGGAGGGGCTGCTCAGGCAGGGGAGGAGCTTTAATGCAACGCTTTAAAGTCAACGTTCAGCTTTATAATATATACATATGTATATGCACACATTTGATTTGATCTATAGCTAGAGCAGGAATACAGCATGATTATATGTTATGCTAGCTGATATGACCCGGCGTTGCGCGCGTCGGTTAACTTGCTTTAAATATCACGTTTTCACACACTTAACAGCCCGTGGAGAACTTAAATCTAACCACGTCTCAAGCTAGATTTTGCAAAACAGTTTGTCGATAGATTGAAACAATCATAATTCGGAAACGCCTTTTTACTGTGGAAACATTTCTTCGTTCCTGTCTAATGCAAGAGCTTTGTTTTTTTTTTTTTTTTGTGAAAAACGTGAAACACATGAGTTTCCAACCGAAGTTTTAGCCAGCAAATATTTAAGCTCCATTTCCGCCAGAGAGCGTAAAAATGCCTCTCAAAGGAATTTCCACCATCTTTCCATGATTGCCAGTGAAATTTCCCAAAACTACGCCTTAACACAAGCTGACTGGCAATCGGTACATAGTTTTCTATATATAGATATTAAATATGTATAATCACAAATATAAAGCCTATGGCAAGTGGTTGCAACAAGTCTCGAGTCTCGAGCTTAGACCTAAAGGAAGTGCCTCTTCAACAAGAGGCACAGATGGAAACTAAAATGCGTTCGGATTCTGCTTCTCCCCAAGCAGATCTCAGGAGAATAGAAAATAGGTTTCAAGCATATATAATATTAAACAAGCTAACAAACTAATTATTACATTAATTATTATATATGTACTTAGTATTAAATTATGTTATAATATTCCTAACAGTAGAACGTCGCATTGTGTGCAAAATGAAATATTATATTATATGAATAGCATTATTATTATTGATTGTAAATTAAATAACATATGAACTAACAAATGCATTTTGTTATAATTTAAAATATTCCTTCCAATAGTATTAAATGAACTAACAATTAATTATTTGATTGAAAACTTCCTTAAAGTGTTCAATTATGTTAAAATATTCCCTTTAGTAGAATAGAATGTGGTATGTTTTCTAAAATTAAATATTAGCGTAAAAACATGAACTAACAAATTAGTTAGTGTATAATGAGTATCCATAATTACGCACTAATAAGTAATTAAATAATAATAATTAATTCTATATTAATTGTTTATCAAAGTAATTAGCTTTTTGAATGACAGCAACAGCTGCTGCTAGCAAAGAAATACAACAACTTCATTAAGCGTCTATTAGCGTATCGTGAATCCCAAATTAACACACACCCGCACACACACACACCCGCACACACACACACACACCCATCGCAGAGATCAAGCTCCTCGCTCAATGAATGAAATTCAAGCACAGGATATGCGGCACTTTTGATCGAGATTGAACGGGTTAGACGCTTACTCTTTTTATAGAGAAAAAAACAACAAACAACAAACAAAAACGGATTGGACAACAGCGAAAAAGATCAGAGAGCGGCGACCGATGAATGAAGCGAGGCGAAACTCAAGTAACTCGAGCTGTCTGAAAGGATATACTCGATGGAGCCAAGCAGGATAATTCGAGCCGCCTTGCCTCTGCCGGAGAGCAAGCTGAGGAAGAGCTGGTACATCATGCCATCAAATATATATAGGGCAGCCGAAAGCCGAAAGCCGAAAGTGAGCAAAGCCAGCAACAAAGCATGGCTACTGAACGGAATATGGCTTATCAAAAGCCAACTGCCAGAGAAATCAAGCGAATCTTAAGCTATAAACAACTTGATGGCAGTCAGAAATCGATATGCAAACCAAATATGTTAAGGAATCGAATAATATCATGCCCATAACAAGACAAATTCCTTCATTATCGTGGGTGGGAAATTTGGACACGTCTATTTAGGATTTGTGAGGGTACCATTTTTACATGAATTTCGACCAAGAATAATGTTTCCAGTTTTGATCAAGGGGTTAAACCATGCACAAAAAGCCAAACCTTTTGAAAATCGGATGAGTTTTGACTGAGTTATGGGGGTGGGAAATTTCGACCTATGTCTATATAGGATAATGCCCCGGTCTTGACTGTGCCACGTTTGAAAGAAATTCTCTCAGAGATCTTCCTAAATGAGTCTTAAATCGATCGGATGGCTAACAAAAAAAAGTGACATTCTAACGTTTTTCACGATTTTTCCACACTTGCGGCTGGAATTTCCCGAAATCCCGTCGTTAATTCGCGTGCACCTTCATCACATTAGGTAGCTACAGTGAAAATTTAGCTCTTAATAATTAATAATATAAGCAAACATGCAAATCTAAGAATATTTCACAAATAACATCTAATATAATAAATAATATTCAGTTTGAGCTGGCGCATGGCTGATTAAAATAATCCGAAATGGAAGTACTTTATAGTTCCGAAAGGGGGTTAACAATAGTTATGATAAAAAACTGATTCGAAAGGGTTCAAAAGCGCTTCAGCAGCATATACAAGGAGCTGATTTAGGTACAAGAATACAACTTGAAGATGTTATAGAAAAGAGCAGCAAGCATATTGGAAATGGTTTCATTTCTATGGAAAACACATGGCCTAGCTTACTTGTATGTATCTATATTTCTTACGTATCTCTTATGTATCTCTTATCTTTATATTTCTCGCGCCTGGTTCAGTTGCATTATGCTTGATTTCCCTCAACAGATAGCGCATTTTGAGAAATGATAAGCCCAAAAGGATATTAACATCGAGGACATCGAGCCCGGCTCTTGGGAACGTCTCTAACATTGCTGTTTCGGCTCAGAGGAAAGTTACGAGCTGCCGTCAAGTGCGAGCAGATGACGTGACCCTGCGGCAACCCGCCATAAATTGGCGACAGTTCGGCGGAAAACGTCGGTGCACGGTGGTCCATATACGAGTATGTCAATTAAGGTCCAGCAGCCGCTGATTTATGCAATTGCCAGCGGCTTTGCTCAAGAGGAATCTACCTCTCTCCCCCCCCCCCCCCCCCCATCCTCTCCTCTCCTCACTCTCTTTCTCTCAAAATACGGATTCGAAGTTAGCCAAAGCCGAGTCGAGGCCAAACGCAACGAGCTGGCGGGGGCCACTTCCTTCCGTTACAGTGGCTCCCAAAAAATACGAAATATTTATTTCATTTTTTTTTTTGGACAGTGGAGCCCGCTAATTGGCGGACGTCGCGTACGGTGCGTGCCCCAAAACACAGACTTGATAATAACTTCTTCAACGAGCGCCATGAAGTGAAATTATTCGGGTAAACATGCACGCTAATTACAAAGCCTCAAACGATCTTAACATCAAAAATAAGCCAAAAAAAAAACAAAAAACAGAACCACAAAAAATCAGTAAGAATCAACAAGATGGGTTAGCCGAAAATTGGATACACTTACATGCATAATGTACAACTTTTACACTATTATTGAACGAAATTTATTTTTAATTTCGATTTAATTTACCTATTTGTATTAGATTAGTTAACCATTTAGTTTATTTAGTTTCGTTAATTACGATTTAATTACTTGCTTATAAATTTATTTAGGGCTTTATTGCATTTAAAGTGTAATATATTTTATATGACTTTTATATTAACTCGTACATTTTGTTAGTACATTTTTTAAAAAAAACTCATTTCAAGATTATTTTTAGATGATTTCATTAATTTGGTTTATCAATTAATCATTCTTGTCTTCAGGGTATAATTCTATTTGAATATCAAATATAGTTAAATTTTCTTAAATTCCAGAAATATGCTCGAATATTTTCAGACAATATCAATATAAGTTGTCTATTCTTGTACTTCAATATATGACACAATTCTCGGCACATATTCGTGGTATCCCGCGGACAAGTGTATAGCAGAGGAAAAAAATTTAAGAAAAATGGATATGATATTTTATGAATCAATTCAGAAGAGCGCCAAGTGGACCACCGTCGCTGTCGCTGTCGCTGTTGCTGATGCTGTTGCTGTTAGCGTCAGCGTCAGCGTCGCTGCCGGCGTCAGCAGCGACGGCAGTCGCCAGGCCAGGCGCTGGCACACGAATATCGCCAACGTCGTCGTCGTGCAGTTAGCGAATGAGCCACTTAAAGAGCCACAAATAATAATAACGACTTTAACGACAAGCAGCAGCAGCAGCAGCAGCAACAACAACAAGACCCACGCCCCTTTAACCAAGCCCACTCCCCGCCCCGCCCCGCCCCGCATCACCGCTGCACAGTTGGAGCCACACAACATGCTGCAGGGTCTGCCGAAACAAAGTTGAGGTCTTCGCGTCCGCCCGCTTATGACTTGAAGTGAGCTTTTTGATTATGACGAGAGCTGGCCACATGATCATAATGATCATCATCATCATCATAATGGAGCTGGAGCATGTGAGGCCTCGCCTTAACAAGCCCAAACGAACAGGTTTATTATGATATAAGATATTTCGCTCACACACACACACACACACACACACACACACACAATGACCCTAAAACTGTAAGCGAGCCTGCGAAAATCATAAAGCCAACTCTCTTCTGGCCATGGATTCTGTTCCGATTGATTCGTGGCATTCTTATGTGATCCTTCACTCTGGCACTTGTGCACGTAACTCGACTGCATGATGTCCTGTACCAACAAATCGTAGCCCTGTTGCAAGGTAAAAAGTTCTTTGCGATGGGTCGGCTTTTAGTGGGTGATGTAACGCCAAGTCCCACATCGACTTCGGCCTTCAATGATTTTCTTTCCTAAACAAAGGAACGAACGAAAAAAACAAAATCTATTCCAATTGATGCTTGCAAAAACATGAAATTAACTTTTTTATGAATATAACAAATTTGCCCACTCTAGATTGTCATATTATGAAGAGGAACAAGTAAGAGATTCTAGTCGGGAGCTCCCGACTAGGAGATACCCTGAACCCTTTCCAACACCAAATGCAGCTCGCGCTACGCGCTCGTTTGCTTTAGTAGTAATAAAGAAAAATTACAATAACAAAAAAATTGTTCCCTTGGCCGGGTTCGAACTCGCAACTAACCGCACCACTTGCCGCTGCCTCCACTCAAGGGCTACACCAATAACTGAGCTTTAATGAGAAAAAAAACCAATTCAAATAGCAGCACAGCAAACAATACAATCGCAATTGCAATGAATGTGTGTGTGTGTACATGTGTACAGAAATTCTTGGAATTTGCGCTAGCTGCTGCTAACACGTGCGCACATAACTTTTGTGTTTCTTAGCCGATCTTAATGAAATGAACAGTACATCTTATTGTAGAATAGAATATAGAATATTTGTGTATTCTCAAAAAGTCAATTGCATATAAATTGTGACTTAAATTGATGGCCAATACAAGTTGGTTTACTTTGGTTTATAGCTTTGTGGTAATAGCGGGAAGGTGGTGATAGGAATAAAATGAAAGATACTTGATATATATATACTATTCTAGAAGCTACATTTCAAGTTTGGTGACTCAAGCTCATATTTTTTATCAAAATTGCTGAAAAACAGGATTTTTATATCGATTTTTATCGATTACTTGGAAACGGGCAAGTTATCGAATATCGGAAGCAAACTCGATCTGCGCGGGCATTAGGAGGACCTGCAGCTAAAATTTCAAGTCTGTAGCTCTTATAGGATCTGAGATCCATGCGTTCTTATATATGGACAGACGGACGGACGGACGGACGGACAGACAGACGGACATGGCTAGATCGACTCGGCTATTGATGCTGATCAAGAATATATATACTTTATGGGGTCGGAGATGCTCCCTTCTGCCTGTTACATACATTTGCACAAATACAATATACCCTTTTTACCCATTTTCAATGGGTTCAGGGTATAAAAATGAAATAACAATCTAGCCCATACAGATCCAAAGATCAATGAGGTTTGCATAATTATTATAGTTTTTTTTTGGATTGTATGGCAGAATATGAAATAAACTGAAGTATTATACGTCTGTTAACAAGAAACTATATACTTATTTTTTCAAATGTAGTCTATACAGATTCTGAAAGCAATGAGACAATTAAGGCTATAGATATATTTATAGGATTGTATGGGAGAGTGCGAAAGATAGAAAAGCTGCCTAGTCATACGTCCACTTATAGGAAGCTCTATAGTAAATTTGCGAAATCTAGCTCTTACAGATCCTGATATCAATGATACACTTATTACGTAATATATAAGTTCTTTTCGATAGGGTTGTATGAAGAGTAGAAAAGTTGACTAGTCATACGTCTGCTAATTAGAAACTATGTACCAATTTTTCCTAGATCTAGTTCATACAGATGCTGAGCTCAATGAGGTTATTAAAGTAATACTAGACATATTAGGGATGGAAAGGGATAGTATGGAAAATACTAAACAAACTTATAAATCTGCTTATTATACAGATCCCGAGATCTCTGATTATTAGTTAATGTTCTTTTTATGAGGATTGTATGTGGAAGTATGAAACAAACAGAAGAAATTACCAGACTTGTTATACATCTGCTTATAAAACTCTAAAAGGAAAACAATTTGCTAGAGATTAGTTTTCATTCTTTTCGAGCACAAGTTCCCTTGATGGGTGTGGAATGTGCTCGGGACTTGGATATTGACAGATGACAAACTGGCAGCGATTCGGACACCTGCAACTGAAATGCGGCTGTCAACAAATATTTGCACCTTCGACGCCTACATAATCGCTGATCCCCGCCGGGCAATTGCAGCGACAATCTCACACCTCAACACGTAGCCAGCACACGCACAAACACACACACACACACACACACACACACACAAACGTTTACACACATTAATTTGCATAATCAGCTATAAAGGCGCCAGCTCAAGCGAGAAATTCGCAACGCTTTCAATGCCATGTTAATCACAAAAGGAATCCCGGACTCAAATGTGTACAAAATTTCGTCTGTTATTTGGGCAACCCAAAATATTCTCAATTCCCATTCCATTGGGAATTAAATTTCAGCCAGATAAATGTGCTTTGCAAGTGTGACGTCTTGGGTCTGTTTGGCTTTGATATCTGTGCGTCGGACTAACAATCGAGAAGTCGCCGGTTCAACTTCCCGCCAATTTTATGTTCAATTTGTTTTTTTTGACATATATAATGTGTCAAAGGTCAAGACTGCGGCGGAGACTGAACCAACAGATGCTTAACCCGAACTAATTTCGCTCGTTGGGCGAAGCTTCTTAATGGGCAACATATAGGAGAATGCTTGGAATCATAACGATAACGTAGTATATTCTTGATTTCTGAGATGAACTTTTTTCTACCCTCAAATCTGGGCACGATGGAGAATCTCCGTCGGCATTTTATATTTGTATATTTATGTATCTTGTATGACCAACATGAGAGGTATTACTTGAATATATAGAACTTGTATAATAATATGGGTATGTTTTTATTTTTAACTAACAGCTCCTTGTTTCAGCACTGAGCGTGGAAACAAGTCTAGCTAGAGTAAATTGCGGTACATTATCTTATCTATCGATATTATCTGACTTTGTTTAAAAGCGAAGAAAATTGCGTTTGTCGAGATATCGACCAGATCTCGACACAATATTTATCCACAAATAGAATAATGTTATTTCTCTTACCTTTCGATTTTGGTCTTAGATAAAATGAGATTTTGGCAGACTCTGATTTATTTCTCTCGCTTATTCCGGAACTGAAGGCATGCTTTGAGAAATAATGTGCCAGAAGAAATTATAGACGTAGTAAGCCATTGCCAAGCTGTAGAATTCTAGTTGATTTCAAGCTCATTGTCTCCGATGTTGCTTGACTAACTAAGCGTGTTTTTCTAAAAAATAATAGACTAATTCAAAATATATCATCGCAACTTTTCAGTGTGAAAACATACCTTCAATATTATTGATCCTGGACCGCGTTATTCATGTAAGTACACGATGGATGCACTTTTCATTCTCTGAGCTATGTGCTTACGGGTTTTCTCTGTGAGGTCCTTCACTTCAGCTGGCAGTGAAATGGATGTGAGTAAAATGCTGTCGGCTATAATACGACAAATTCCTTACAAAAAAAAACCCAATAAATCTAATTGGATTAAATCATTTGCGGGCAGAATAGTGAAAGGTATATAATATATTTAGATTTTGCAAAGAAATTTCTATTTTTGTACCTTTATCTTGCGCTTAAATCTGACCATAAAAAAATCTATTTAGAACTTGGTCCCAGTCACGGTTTTGGCTTCAGCTTTGGTTTCGATTTCGGTCTCTAATGGCCAGCTCAATAGACCCATCACATCCGCGCGTAATAAACTGCACGCACGCACCGTCGACACCAACTGGCCAGATGATGACGATGTTATATGTGAAGGGGCTAGGCGGAGGGGGAGGGGCTACAGGGAGTAGCTGGAAGGCTGGAGGCCACAGGTACAGCATCCGTTCCATCTCTCTGGTCATCATCTAATCAAAATCAACGATCATCGCGTTGAAAGCCCTTAAAATGGGCAACGCACGCGGCTGTCATGTAGGTCGTGCCCCCGCCTATAAAACTCCTCCTTTTCCCCTCCGCCACCTCATTTACCTGCTCCGCCTGCTGCTGTTGCCCAAATGGGGGGAGTTACCCCGCTCGCTGCCATTTCCGAATTGGGTTGGAGCTGTTGTCGGTTGCGTGCTTGGGTCATTTGTAACACCTGACGGCTGATTATATAAATCTTTGATTTGAAACATTATAATTAACATAAGCTGAGGCGTGCCTTGCCAGTTCCCAATCGGGTATCATTGATTGGACGAACAATTTGGCACAAGCGACTGAGGGGAGACGCGGGTTTCCACCTCCTCCTAATAATCACACATAATTGGAAACTTGACGGCTTAACTATGTGATTAGATGCGATTCGAGATGGCGATGTGTATACATAAATATCGATTGCTAATTGTTATCGATTAGTATCGATAGTGTGCAGAGGGTGTCGGGAGATAGGTTAATAGTGGTAGCTCGCATGATGAAATATAAATATAGAGAAAAATTGAATGAGCCGATGAAGGTTGAATGAAGTTAAAACGAATGGGGCGGGTGGAGTGCCGTATAGAGAAATATAGAGAGTATCTGGTGTCAATTGCTATCGATTAATATCGATTGTTGGGAATTTGGCTAGTGGGGGCTGCTGGGATGATGAGGATACATGAGTGGTGATAAAGGGAAGCCTAAGTAAATCTGACTGTGGTTAGACTTGAAGGTGGCAGTATGGATATAGATATCGGATACAAATTCGTATCGATAAATATCGATAAGGTGCAGACAGTATTGGAAATTTTGCATGTTGAATGATGACAAAATATATACACATACTGCGTGGTAAGACTCGGTTAGAGATAAATATATCGGATACAAATTGTTATCAATAAATATCGATAGGTTTCCGACAGTGTCGGGAATTTGGCTAGCGTGGTCAATCTATATATTGATATATAGGAAGTGGAAGTGAACTTAACTGTGATAAGATTCGGTTAGAGAAGGCGGTATGGATATAGATATCGGGTGCCAAGTGTTATCGATAAGTATCGATAGAGTAAAGATAGTGACAAGATAATGAGGATATGTGTTAAAAAGTGATACAGGAAGCTTTTATGAATTTAGCCCGTGTGGGGTGAGTAGAATGATGATTGAGGAATATATAGAATAAGGAATTTTGAAAAAGGGAATAAGATTTTTCCCAGATGAAGGGAAAAATGTGGCAAGATATATTAAAGCAGATATAGTAAGTTCGAATATAGGAATGAGGGAAGTTCGGATAGACCCGAACTGAACGCGATTGTCGATAGAATACATAAAATAGCTATTTACACAGACTTAAAACCTTGGCTACGAGGAAGACTTTTAACAGGGTATGTAGTCGAGGTCGTACACAATCCAACTGAGTTGAGTGGGATGCTAAAGCCGAGTAGAACAATGTAATAGAGAAAAATGATGATGGGATAAGTGATTTTTGTTAGGCAGCTTGCTGGAGCTAGCTGAAATAGGGAAGTTTGGATAGAATCGAAAGACCTCTTAACAGGCGTAGGGAGTTTAAGTTAGGTAGCTGCTGCAATAAATATAGGGATAGGGCAGTTTTGCTAGAGTCGAACGAACTGCGATGGGGTGAAATTGAGTACATGGATTAGACTTTTCAATAGGGTAGGAAATAAACGCAAACTCGCAACCAGAATAAAAAACCTCTGATACTAGAGCTGCAGCAAGCGAAAGAAATCGAATCGCAAAATAAAAAAAATTGTCAACATTTGGCGATTGTTGTTTGACCCAAGCGACGAATTTGTGCAATGTCCAGTGGCCAGCGGCGGCATGAGGCAATTGCAACAACGAGCAACAACAGCAATGTCAATTGAAGCAGTACGCAGATGGAGAGACAGTTGTTGTTGTCGGGAGACTGCGCAGAGATTGGAGACTCGACAGCAGCTTGGCGAGACGAGACGAGGCGAGGCGCGGCGTGCGGGCGGGCGGGCGGTTTGGCGGCCACCCACGCCGCCAACGGGGCGTATGAAAAACAATTTTCGAGCGGCTTGTGCGATGCGATGCTACAACAATAAAAGCGACCAATGTGGCTGTTGTTGTTCGTTGTTGTCGATCGTTGTTGTTGTTGTTGTTGTTGTTGTTCGTTGTCTTTCAACATTTCGACTTGTTGTGATTATGGCGGGCGGCCGTCATCATCGTCAACGTTGTCGTTCGCTCGCTCGTTCGTTGATTTCATAATCTCTTCCGCTGCCATTTGCTGTAGCTGGTTGTTGTTGTTGCTGCTGGTTGTTGCTGGTTGTTGTTGTAAATTTGTGGGTGACCGCGCACTCTCTAAAAACGTCAATCACTCAATTAAACTTAATTATAATTGCGAAGCGATGATGGCGGGCGGCCAGTTTGTTGAATAAATTCAGAAAAGAACTGAACTCAAAACTGTGGGCACACACGCAGCAAGGGGGGGGCAGGCTAAGGGCTAGCTGAGCAATAGAGAGAGGGAGACAGAGAGAGAGAGAGAGAGAGAGAGAGAGAGAGAGAGAGAGAGAGAGAGAGAGAGACGGGGAGAGGGAAGGGATGTGCAGACTGAAGATCGACTTTGCGACTCCTCGTTGAGATTTCAAGAAATTCGCAGAAAATTGTAAATGCACGACGTTGGACGACGTTGGACAATGATGATGATGGCGACGCTGGCAACCGACGCCGTCGCCGCCACCTCCTCCAGCACCGCCACCACCATCTCCAGCACCAGCACCAGCACCACTTTGGTGGTTTCAAATTTTGCCTCGTCGTCTGTGGCTCGCATTTTGTTTTTTTTTTTTTTTTGGTTTTGATTGGCCTGGCCTGAGAAAATGAAAGACCACAGCAGAGCAGAGCTTACATGATGTTGTCGCGTTATGCAAAATGCTTGAACCAGTCAAATTCCCCCCGCGCCCCGCCACCCACTCTGAGCTGCCCGTTTAGCTGGCTACCCTCCAGGGCAGCAGCCCCTGCTAACCCTGCTACACCTACTGCTCCCACGCTTGAGCTGAAGGCGCCCACCCAGAAAACGAAACGAATGGCCACTGGCCACATCCAATGTTGCGGCAGTGTTGGACCTGTTGGAGGGGCTGGGGGAGGGAGGAGGGGTGGGGTTGTGCCTTGACAGTTGAAGAAGCTTGAGACCGGACCGGGGTACTTTCACCTAGACAACAGACGATGCATAACCCTCGCGCCTTTGACAGCGGCTACGCTTGAAGATCGCTTCGCACACTGTGACAAAAAATATGCTTGTGGAAGGAGTGGAAGGAGAGAAGTGGAACGGGCCGGGCAGGGGGAGCGGGTGTGGATTGGATAGGGGCTACGCACTTGCACAACGATTGCATTGTCTACGCCAGTCGCATGGAAAATCTCTCTCAATTATATAAAAAGAGGCGACGCAATGTGTGGGCGTTAACTGCGTCGGCCACTGGAGCGACACACAAAACTGAACGAGGCGGACGCACTGGACAAGAGACACTGGACACTGGGTGAGCGTGGACTGCGGAGAGGGGAGCGAGCTGGCGATCATCGGAGCGCTGCCTTCGACCGTTGTCACACATTTTTACGCTTTTGCGATTTGTGGCAAGAAATTTGCGATGTTGTTGCTCGGCTTGTTTATAATTAGAGGGCGGATCTGTTGTCGGTTCGTCGGTTGACAAACTGTTGGGCAATTTGTGGCTGGGTATTTCGAAATTGGAATTATAATTGCAATCGCTGTGCCTGTGGCAGGCAAACAGCTGTAAGTGAATATGCAAAAAATATAAAGTATATATTATCGAGAGCTTGACACCTGGTAGTATCTATGAAATCTGCCTAAGAACCAGGACTGCAGGTCGTGCCGGTTCGAGCCTGGAACTTCTTACGAATCGTGGAGCTATAAAACGCACTTTGAACCGAATCAATCGTCGACAAACTAAGCTGAACCGAACCATTTACTTTCCAAATTGTTTTGTATATAAAAATTAAACCATGTAAAACTAAAAAAATATAATAATATATATTTCTCTCAATAAAGATAATGTTCATATAATAAACTGCACTATAAAATTTCAACTATTCAATTACGCTCCAGAAGTTGGCTTCATATATGTATGTCTAAAACTAGATTCACAAGCCTAGCCTAAGAGCGAGTTTTCGGTTGAAAATGATAATCGAACCAATAAGATTATTTTATTACCCGCAACCCATTGAAATTTGGTAAAAAGGGTCTTCCGTTTTTGTACATACGTATGTAACAGACAGAAGGCAGCATCTGCGGCCACATAGAGTATATATGTTTATTCCTGGTGAGCATCAACAGCGGATTCGATCTGCCCCTACACGTCCTTCTGCCCGTTGATCTCAGAGCTCAAAAAAGCTAGAGACTTGAAATTTTTAACGAAGGTCTACCTAGGGCCCGCGCGGTAAGAGTTTGTCTGTGTGAAAGTTAAAGGATTGAAATGTATATTGTGCTGTACCAAAAGCAGCACGAGCTTCACATTTCTGGCAAGTATCACGTCCCGTTTCCCATTTACAGATTGGACCATAAAGACTGAAGTTAATAAGGAATGCATTTGCTCTACACAGCATGGAACATAGGGAAAAGGTAAAGGCTTACAACTAGCTAATGAGTAGAAGTTATGCATAACAGGAACTACATCGGCTGGGTACAGGGTATCGCTTAGTCGGGCACACTCTTACCTTAAATAAATCTGTTTGCAAAAGCTGTTTCTCTTCTTATTGATGTTTTCTTTACGGATTGAAATCCGCACAGCTGTCTGGAGCCAGATAAATTTGGGCTTGGGATTGAGTTGATATGCTTATGTGGGTATTGAGCTGCAGTATGGGGGTGTGTGTGCGTGTGCGTGTGTGTGTGTGTGCACTGATAGTTTCAACGAATTTGCCGCCCGTACTCGAGGCAGTCAAGTAGATTTAATTGCTGCTAGCCCTCAATTTCATTTAATACGAAATTCCATTTTCCCATTTTCTTTCATCGTTTGTTTTTATTATTTTCGTTTTCATTTTCATTCCTTCTTTTTTTTTCACTGCTCGCTGCAAATGTTCTCAATTTCATTGATTTCAATTGTTGCATTGCGAAAAACTATCGATTACAATGCGCTCGGCAAAACAAAGGATGGGCATCGATTGCGGGGGTTGGGCCCAGGCACGACGCACAATGGCCCAAATCGTTTAGGGCCATTAAGTGCGCCTGAGCAGACGCATTTGTTGTTGCCCAAAACGAGATCGGCTCACTCCTCTGCAGACCGCGTCCCCCACCCCCCGCCTACAACAACGCTAGACAGCTGACGCGTTCTCGCTTTGTCGCGCGCTCTCACTCGCACGCATTCGGCTTAGCTGCCACTGGTAATCGATATATTTGCGCATCTTTTGTTATTAATCGGCAGGTGGCGGCACATCGATCGCTCAATTGGCCGCCCACACATCGCTAGCACAGTGCTAAGCAGCCCCCCCTCCCCCCTCCCTGACAGTACCATTCGGCAGTTGTTTGGGCACTTTACGCGTAATTGCCGCACATCGTCAACCGACAACGTTGTCGTTGTCATTGTTGCTGTTGTTGTTGCTGCTGCTGTCGGCTTGGGCCCATTCATCAAAGCCCATCGATTGGCATTGGGTCTGCTGCGTAGTCTGCCGTCTGTGTTGAACAAGACCTATTATTTGTAGGTCATAAATTTTATTGCTCAACTGCCGTTGCTGCAATTAAATCTCAATGGGACCCGCAACTGCGACTGCGACAGCGCCAGCGACTGCAACTGCCAAAGGGAGGGGGGCGGTAAATGGCAGCGGCCTTCTTTATCCGTTTGCCACTCGCAAGCAACACTGTCCACCCCCTCCCCGCCGCCAGCCACACCAATTCACCCTCCTGCTGCTGGCAAATATTTTGACAGTCTGTGCAGCCGAAAAACGAATCTAATGAGCCGAATTGCAAGTTCACGTTTTGTGCCCATCGCTCGATCAGCTGATTTTTATCTACAGTTAGTTTAGCTGCTAACTGGGCCTTTATCGTGGTGCCCGGCGTCGCCCGCCATTAGCCAATTCTGCTTCCTCCTCCGAGATATCTCTCATATCTTAATCTCATCGGCTTCAAAGTCAGAACGGCTGTAAACAGCAAGAAAATCGCGATGCATTATCCGAAGCTGACCCCCCTTTTAATTTGCACAGTTTTCGGTTCGCTTTGGCCATCTTTCATTGTCTCTATTTTAGCCATGCCTCAGCTTGTGTGAGTCAAGCGATCCACCAGATCCCGAAACAATTATAATCCACGAATAGAATTTTATAATATCTCTCACTTTTCGATTTGTTTTGCCTACTTGAGAGCTGAGATGTTGGAAGACTCTGATGGACGTATTTGGACTGTTTAAATGCGATTTCTCTCTCTCTTTCTCTATCCATGTTTAGAGTTTGAATTGCAAAGCTTTATAATCAAAGAAGATGCCCATTCTCTCCCATGTTGCTCGACTAACCAAGCGTCATTTTATAAAAAATATGAAATCTGAAATAATGTTGATCCTGGACCGTGATATTCAGGTAGGTACATGATGGAAGTGTTTTCTCCGAGCGAAACGTTTTCAGGATTTACTTTCTTTTTCCATTACTTTGTAGGGTCCTTCACTTTAGAACTCTTCAGCTGTCGTCTCTGGCCGAAGGATAAATTCTCCTACACCCTGACCTCTATGTCGACTACTTCCTTTATCTTGATGCTATAATTGGACTGTTGCTTCGCGCAGTGCTAAAATGTGATGGATCCAGATGGAACGGACCACGGATAGATGCATTAGACGATCCCACTTTTCGCAACCTTACATTAGATTCAATTGTTAACCGAAATGAGAAAAAAAAAACACATGTCAGAGGAGACTTCAACTATATAAGATCAATAGTTGAACTCGTTTCATTCTTGTTCTATCCTACACACAATAAAAGAGGCGATTAAGTGTATGTAAATATTTTATCTTACGGATTCTCTATTTATATTTCCCTGAATTAAGTTGTGCAAAGTCGGTGCCTAGCTCAGCTGTTTATAATTTATTATAATTAAGGTGGCACGACTGTTTTCCCTTCCTTCCTCGTATGCCCAGTTGGAGGCTCCACGCCCAGGGCCAGGGCCAGGCCCAGGTCCATAAACGTCAAGCGGATGCATTTGCCCAGAGGCGCCGCCAGCCGGCGCTTGGCTAAACGAGCTACGTGTCGCCATCAGGTGGATGTGTGGCAGCCAGTGGTTGCTGCTGTTTCGCTTGAAGTGGTGAGAAGATGCCCAAAACCCGCAGCAATTCGCAGCAAATTCGCAGCAATCAGCAGCAATCGCTTAGACAAAGTCAACCCTTTGATCAAAAGTCAACTGATGCTGCTGCTGCTGCTGCTGCTGCTGCTGCTGGGGTCGACTCGCACTGATTCTATTAGCAATTCCGCTGAAATCGAGTCGCATCTCTGAAACCGTTAAGGGCCAGTCAAACAGCGCCAGCGGAGCCAGCACTGCGGAGGCGTGCTGGTGTGGCGGAAGGGGCGCTGCCGGCATCAAAGGGCAGCGCCACTTGGCGGCCGTTCCGTGCCGTCAGAGAAATGCGCGCTTGAGCGCAAACAGTAGCGCCGGCTGCGAGCGTCACTTGCGACAAACAACAACAACAACAACAACGAGAACAACCAAAAACAAACAAATGCAAAAGTTCAAAGCCTAATGCGAAAAATTCGCAGAAATCTGTCATCGCCTTGTCAACGCGGCGTCATCGGCAGCAGCACCAGGAAGCTGCGGCCAGAGTGTGAGAAAGAGCGGGAGAAGCAGACAGATAGACAAAGACAGAGAGAGAGAGAGAGAGAGAGAGAGGGAGAGAGAGTGGGGAAGAGCGGGTAGTGCGAGACAACGAGCAACCCACAAGCCGGAGTAAGGTCTAACCCACTCCAAACCTACAATTGATGCTACACACATGCCAGACACAACACAGCACAGCACACACACACACACACACACACACACACACAAAATATTGTGGCATCAAAAATCGGTGGCACGTCGAGCGATCATATCAAAAAGCATCTCACTGCAAATTTCCTGCCTCGTCCAGATAAGGCACCAAGTGTAGGAGGAGCTGCGCGCTGCGCGAATCTGTTGGAGCCGTGTCTGTGTCTGTGTCTGTGCCTGTGTCTGGGTCTGTGCGACATCAACTGGCGTCTATCAAAGTGTTTATACGCTCTGCCAAAAAGAACAACAAAAAACACACACAGCAACATTGGGGCAACATTGGCCAAGGCAAGCAGCTTGTCTCCGACTGGAGAGCCAGGAACAACTAGATGCTAACACCTGGGAACTAAAAGATAGATGATAGCGATGGGATGATAGCGTTATAGACTCACCTAAGGCTATATGAATTCAGGGATAAATGAAATTAGGGGTATAGAAAACTGGGGTCATATGAGAATTAAAAGAAGAATCCTAGAGAAATTGGAATCTGGTGTTGGATAGGAATCTAGAAGAACACCAATCCAGGCACATCGAAATCTGCAAATAAATGAAACTAATAGAATATGAATCTAGTTTTATAGGAATATAGGGTCCTAGCAAACTGATGCATAGGAATCAACTGTTATAAGAATCTCAAATAATGGTATTCTGAGCTATAGAAAACTAGAAGCAGAAGAATCTACGAATTAATGTATTAATGAAGCTAGAGGTATAGGATTTTGTGGTTGGATAGAAGGACAAAATTAAGCTAGCTATAAAGAAATCTGGGATATAGTTAACAATCGAGAAGGTGTAGGAATGCAAGAGTATATGAAAACAAGGCCTATAGGAATTATGTAACAAAAAATGGTGGTAAAGGATCTGAGCTTGACTATGGATAATTTAGGTGTACAGGAAACTGGGGTTGGGTAGATAGCAGAAAGCAATACTCGCCTAGATAAATATAGCCCAGGACTGTGTTATATAAATCTAGCCAAATTGTCATATAGGAAAACAAAAATCGATGGGTATAGAAGTCTAGGGGAATAGAAATCTAGGAGTATAGAAATCAACACGTATGCTAATTTTGCGGTATAGAAATAAAAAAGAATATGATTCTAGGACTTGACAGCTATGGGTTATAGATATCCAGTTGGCGACGCATCTAGTTAGCTAGGCATCTAGATGGCTGAAGAGAATCAAGAGAATAGCGGCACGTTTACATTTGCAGCTCATTTATATTAGATAAACGTCATTAATTGCTCTTTGTTGTGATATTCGTAAACGTTTTACTGGCATGCGCTTTGAAGCTTGAGGCTAACGTAGCTTTTCGCCACGTTTACATTTGCAGCTTATTTATATTAGATAAACGTCATCAATTGCTCTTTGTTGTGATATTCGTAAACGTTTTACTGGCATGCGCTTTGCAATGATGTCCTGCTTGCCTCTCTGTGTACGATTCGCTGCAAAGAGTATGCGCTAGTCGGTATTATAGGCTAATGACAAGCTCTTGTCTGTCGGCTTTTGACATCTTGTCAGAACGCCAGAATGTTGTTGTTGTCATTGTTGGCATAGTTGTTGTTGTTGTTGTTGTTGTTGTTGCTGTTGCTGTCGTTTTTGCCGTTTGCTGGACTGTTTGGCAGTTTGGCTGCTTGGCAGCTTGTCCGTTCGGCCTGTTGCATGTCATTTGGACGATGCTCGGCGCTATTAAACTTCAAAAGCCGAACGGCAACTGGGCGCAGAGCATTTAACGCCAAATTCCGCACAACAAAAGGCAGCAGGTAGGCATGGATATACATACATATATCATCAGCTGCCCAGTGGAGCAGCCCCGTCCAGCCCCATTGCGAGTCGAGGGCCAGTTTGGGGGCTGACTCAGCGAATGTTTGAAATTTTGTCGTTAGATTTTTGTGCACTTAATTGCCGCAATTAGCGTGGGGCGCTTTGTAGTGATGCCACGGTGCAAGTGCAAATGGTGCGGCAAATTTATTTATTTGCCTTTTTCACTGGCTGCCCCGCAGCAATTTGGCAGCGAAATGAAAGCGAATGTGAAGCCAAAAAAAAAACAAAAAATAAACCCCCTTTGTCAAGCCCTTTTCATCTGCCTGCTGGCTCTTGGCTCAGACAAATGAATACATTCACAAATTTATATCAATTCGTCTTTCCTTTTTTATTTTTTTTCGCATTTCTTGACTTGGGCGAATCAATATTGTTGGGAATTCGGACAACTGGAAGCATGTACACATTCATTTGGAATCTGGCCACTGCATTTGATCACGTATTTCAATAAATCCCACATTTTGCTGTACTTAAGAAATTACTAACTTGCCGAAGAAGCTGACTTTTGGACATGATTAAAAATGTGGGTCAGAGATTGTATAGAAAACCTCAACAAGAAAGTTGTCATTAACAGCAGCCTGTGCAGCTAGCTGTTAGCTAAGCGTCGGACCAGCAAAAGTGAGGTCGCCGGATCAAATTCAGCTCTCAAATTCATCTCCCAATTATAATTGCTATTTTTACAAAGAAATTTGTTATTAGTTACAAAGAAAGAAATAGCAATTTAAGGAAAGAAAAAACCTTTCAGTTTTATTTGATTAGAGATCGGAAGACAAAATCAATATATTCTATATAGATCTATCTATATACGAACAATATTGTAACATTGTGTATTTTTTAGATACTTCATTCAAGCCAGGCGTCGCCGGGTAATTTCTTATGGTAAATGCATATTTTGAGCTCTAGAAGAAAAATAATTTTTTGATAAATTAATAGATAAAACAGCTTAATACAAATGCACAACAATTTAATGCTCAACAATTTATTTGAATCAAACATTTCGATTCGAATACGATTTAAGCAAGCTACACACTTCCGCTTCGCTTGGGCGCCAGATGTTCCAGTGCGAGTGGAGGAAACGAATCAAATCGAATCGAATAAAATCGAATCGAATCGAATCGAATCGTTTACCACAAGACGAAAGCTCAGCTCGCGTTCACACGAGTGCCAAATGATTCGAGCCGGGAACCGTTCACTGCCAACTGAGGCTGTCAATAAAATTTGCGTCTGGCGCTGATTTGCCCGGCCAAAAACCAGAGCCAGGGGTTTCGAGGGGGCTGGGGGGGGGGGGGGGTCTCCCCTGAAGGGGCAACCGGATTTGTACCGAGGCGCGCCCTGTCGTGGCTGATCAAAATCAATGCGATCGAGAATTGCCTTTAACCCGGCGCCTGCGTTTCCGCCAACCTAATGTGAGCCAAAACGGTATCAGGCAAGAGCAGTCAAGAGCAGTCAACAGTCGGCAGTCGGCAGTCGGCAGTCAGTTGGCGCTGGTGAGCTGCCCGATGTTGAACAGTCGTCGATCAAAGACAAAATCCCGGCAAGGCTCCAGTCAGGACAATGGGGAGAAGCGCAGGAGAATCTACACAACTGGCAATGAGAATGGAAAGAAGCAGCAGCAGCAGCAGCAGCAGCCGCAGCAGCCGATGAAGACGACGTTTTGCTTTTTTGGCGACACTGACAAGCCGCTTGACAGGGCAAAGCGAGAAGGCGAGGGGACGAGGAGGGGGGGGGGGCGGCTCAAACAAATGCGAATGTATTCAAATGCAGCCAAGGAGCAGGAGCGACCGAGTCGGATCTGCGGCAAGCGATTGTTGTTGCTGCCACGGCTGCTGCCTCACGTTTCTCGCCGTGGCGCTTGCAACTTGATCGATGAATGGGCATTCGGTCGGTCGGTCGGTCGGCGGTTCGACTGTATCCAGGGACACGCGGCGCCGCTGCCGTTGCGAATTCAAGCGCCGCTTTTGAGTTGGGCTCACACAATGCCCAAATGCCCAAATGCCGAGGCCAGGCAGTCAGCCAGGCAGTCAGCCAGGCAGTCAGCCAGGCAGTCAGGAGCAGTCACTGAATCGATCTGAGCCTGTTCCCGTTTCTGTTTTCATCTCAGTTTCCTTTTCTTTTTTTTTTTCGTTTTCTGTTTTTTGTTTTTAGACTTTTTTTTCTGTTTGCTCTCTGCTCTTTAGCTGTGGATTAAGCTGTGCACACTCGGCTCATGCGCTACCCCCTGGCCAGGTCTTACGGCAGGTGTGTTGCTTCTGTTGACTAAAATCCCATTGAATTAGGTCTGAAATTTATATGTTGTTATTTGTGTGCCCATCGGAACTGGGCGAGCTGCCTAGCTGAAATTTGCTTTGCCGCCTCTTAACTGCAAATAAGGCATGCGTCCATGTTATGTACCCAGTTCAACCCGAAATTCCTCCTTAATATATATGGTATAATATTAAAAAATATGATATTTAAGCTGTCAACGGTTCTTGAGATTTTAAAAACTAAATCTAAGCACTTGACTGTTGATTTCTTATATGCAAAATGAAAGCCTGGTCCAAAATGGCGTAAACTAGGACCACAGCTTAAAGTTCCTCAATAAACGAGCACTCTAAGTTATTTCAAAAGTCTCGTACTCAGGCCTAGACAACAAATTGTAGCTAAGGTCAATAAAACGGTCAAGGCTTGACCTCGTAACACTTGACATGCAAGCAGCTGAAAATGTGCCGAATATATGTCATTATTCCCAATTAATAAACAACTTCTTAGTTTAAATTGTCCTACAAAGCAGAAGATATTGACAGAATGTATCAAGGAGCTTTTATGTAAGAACACGATCCCAAATCGAGAGACTAATAAAGTATGGTATGTGGCTAGATAATAACTTTTGAAAATGTAAATGTGCCAAATATATCCAATAACTCGCGAATAATATTATAGAATGATAGAATGATTCAAATAGATAGAATGATTCAAACCGAGTCAAATGATTTAAATCAAACTTGATATATGCCTGGCTAATAATATTTGAAATCCCACCAGATGTAAATGTGCCGAATATGTGTCATAGTTCCCGATTAATATGGAAATTCTCAGTTTAAATTTGTCTATAGAGCTCAGGATATTGACAGAACGTTTTTCTGTTAGAGCCTGGAACCAAACCGAGTCGAAAACTTAAAATAAAATTGGATATGGGTCTAGTCTACATGACATTTGAAATTCCACCAGATATAAATGTGCCGAGTATATCTCATATTTCTCGATTAATATGCAAACAAGATAAACGTCGGGTTTCTTAGTCTTAATGGTGTTATCGAGCGCAGGATATTCCAGCTCGCTTGGCTGATGTTAATCAATCGCAAATGATATTGCTGTCATAATAATGACTCTGCAAATGGAGCCAATTAGAGAGGGTCGTAAATTAAGGTCTATTTGGTGAGTGGAGCGCATTAAAATTTGATGGTTGGCTGAAACCCTTTATTTTGTTCTCTCTCGTATTTATGTTGTATTTCTGTTGTTGCCTTAGTTTGCTTTTTGGGCCAAAATGAAATGCAGCCAGAGTCATGTCCACTTTGTTTGCCTCCAAATGACAGCTGATTGCTCTCAGTCGTGGTTCTCGCTGCCTCTGTGTGTGCGTGTGTGTGTGTGTGTGTGTCTGTGTGTGTGTGTGTGTGTGTTGCCAGGGTCTGGGTTTCGGTTTCGGTTTCGGTTTTGGTCCGCGCATTTCTCAGGTTTTGTGTACGCCGGCGCCTTTAATTGGCATTTGAATGATGTGCACACGCCGCGCTCCTTGGGCGTCCCTATCGCCCCGTCTCCCTCTCCCCCCGCCCGCCACTCTGAGCTCTGCTCCTTTTGCCATGGCTTATCACTGAGCGCTCAGCGACTGCGCAGCGGCGCCTTATCAAACTTGTCGATCGGCTGCGGCTGAACGCTTATCTGATGCTCGTTTTGGATAAACGCATCATTATTACTGTCGCCGCAGCGGCGACGGCGACGGCGACGACGACGCCAGCAGCGACGCCGGCAGCGACGCCACTCGAATTCGAGCGCCAAATAAAAAAGGGTTAAAAAACAGCGGAACAGTCGGTGGTCGTTTCTGTTTGTTGTTGTTGCTGTTGTTGTTGCTGGTGTTGTTGCTGGTTCTTTATTTTATTATCAAGCGATCTCAATCGCTGCTAATTAATTTCTAGGCTATTTAAGTTAATTTACATACAAAACAAATGCTCAGAACATGCACCCGCGCATACAGCAGCAGCTGCTCCTCAGCTCCTCAGCTCCTCCCTACCCCACCTTTCGCTCAGCGGCACGCATGTTGCGTAGGCGTAGGCGTTGACGTCGACGTCGACGCCAGCATCGACTGCGCTTAATTTTCGTTAATTAAAGCAAATGTCTGTTTAAGGCTGTACCAGGCGAAGGGCTGGCGGCTGCCGCAGCTGACCAAAGTGGCGGAAAAACGTTGCAATTGACGTTGGGCAACGCCAGCGACAGCAACAACGTCTGTGGCAGCAACAGCAACGGCGGCAACGGCAACGGCGTCGACATCGGCGTCAGCATTTGATTTCCGTGTCATTAAACAGGGCAGCAAATGGTTGCCACAATGATGAGTCGCTGGGCTCTGGGTGACCAG
This sequence comes from Drosophila montana, assembly GCF_035044405.1. Lineage (NCBI taxonomy): Eukaryota > Metazoa > Arthropoda > Insecta > Diptera > Drosophilidae > Drosophila > Drosophila montana. The sequence goes on from NW_026999206.1 coordinate 143,721, forward strand.
AGCAGCCTTAATGATGCACTGCAGCAACAGCAGCAGCAACAACAACAACTGGAAACTTAACTAAATTGGCCGAAATTATAGACTTCTTAACTGAAAATCTCATAAGTACAGCATAGTTTAGGAAAATACAGAAGACAGCGGGTATTACACGGCTTTGTCCGTGACAAGCATTGCGCCTAAAAGTCAGTAAGTCAGTCAGTCGGTCGTTCAGTCAGTCCATCGTTCAATCACGACAAACAGTTTTATATATAGAGCTCTATATTTATTTGTAATTCCGTACTCACCTGTAAATTATTGTCATCTATTAGAAGGCGGGAGACGAACTCTTTTTAGAAATCCATCACTGAAATAAAAGAACAGCAGAGAAATTGTTTATTAGCTTAAAGACGCAGATTGCTTGCTTAACCTCACATGAGTTAGTGAGAATCGCGTAGAAGAGCATTATATATATACATATACGTTTCTTGTTCATTTTCAGCTTAGCTCAACGTACACACACATTTAAATTAGCTTAGTGTAAACTTGGTTTTCAACATAAACATACAAAATATATGCATACATACATACATACACACATGTATATGTACATACATGCAAACATACATTAATTCTTATATACATGCGCACATTAATACATTCCAACATAGTCACATACATGCATGCATGCATGCATACTTACATGCAAACATACTTTTATAAATACACACGGACATACATGCACGCATGTACATATATGCATACGCACATATAAGTATACATACTATATAATTCATTACTACTTACACACATCGATACATACCCACATGCATATACACATGCATATATACACATATACATACATATGTACATACATATATACATATATATACACATACATACATACATACATACATACATACATACACATGTATATATATACAAACATACATACATACGTACACATACACATATATATATACATACATACATACCTACATGCATACATTCATACATGCATACATACATACATACATACATACATACATACATACATACATACATACATACATACATACATACATACATACATACATACATACATACATACATACATACACGCATACATACATACTTTATATATGTCATCTTATCATGCCTGACATTACTTTTTATCCTTCTTAAGTTAAAAAAAATAAAATAATAATTAAAAATCAGGCTTTAGCCATTCCCCCTCCAAGGGGCAAAAGTTGCTGTCCACCCAGGAGAGTTCTCACTGTAAATCAAAATATTTTAGGCACAACAAAAATTGCAAAAAGGCGGGAATATTGTTTAAGGAAATATTAATATAATAAAAATATCAGATTCAACTATATTCTAAAAAAAATAATACAAATTTAAGATTAAAGACTTTCTATTCGCGAAGTTCTATTTATTTTACTGAGAGAATTATATATATTCATATAGCTTCTCTTAGTTTGAATCTTAACTATTAAAAAAGTAATCCAATTGTTTTGTTGATCAGTTTTCTGCTAAGTTTGAGGCACAAAGTTGTTGTTGTTTTTGCATCAAAAATCAATGCGATCAACAACAACAACTGCGACGAATCGCTTCTAAGAGCTGTGGCAATTGTGAGTCAAAGTGAAACGCAACGAAAAAAAAAAATACGAATGCGAATCACATTCATTCAAAATGTTATTCGTTTCATTGTCGCAGCATTCACTTTTCCCGAGACGTTTGCGATAAAAACTTAATAAATAAATTGACTTTATGGTTATGGCGCGCCGCAGAGATACACTCGGCCCGCAATCAGATACATTGAGCCACATTGAGATGCTCGGATACGCAGGCGAGAGCTTACAATGTCCTGGCCATGCGTGTGTGTGTGTGCGTGCGTGTGTGTGTGTCGTCCTGTCGCCCTGTCGCCCTTTGTGTTTGCCACAAATAAAACCATAAATAAAACGCAAACGTCGGCCCAGGCGCAAAATGTATTCATGAGTAATTGTCACGCGGGGCATGGTGAACGCTGAGCACTCAGCGCTGGGAGGGGCGGGTTGAGAGGGGGCGTCAATGCTGTGTGTCCGTGGCACAATTGAAGTGTTTTCGGTTGATTTTTCTGTTCGAGGGTAGCTCGCACGAACGGACGGACGGACGAACGGACGGACGAACGGACGGATGGACGGACGGACGGACGGACGGACGGAAGCTATCGGCTGAGCGGAAGCAACGGCTGCAGTTGGCGTTGCGCCACGTGATCGGAAGGAAGCGCAACTTGCGAATTGATACATCCGATGCAGACGCACACAGCCACAGCCACAGCTACAGCTACAGCTATTAAGATACGCAGATACAGATACAAAGATACACAGATACATTTTTGGCAGTTTGTCCTTTTGCGCTTTTGTGTACATCAAATTGTCAGCTAATCGCGCGTCTGTCGCTGACTTTTCACTTTTCACTTCCGCTTAGTCAAGCCACATGGCAGGGGTAAGCAGCCCTCCGCCCACAGGCAGACTTACACCCTCCAGGCATACGAGCACAATTGCTATTTGGTTTGATAGCCACTGCTCTACATGTAGTTTGAGCGCCACTGCAACACAGTTGCAAGCCATGGCTGGATAGATGTATAGTTTAAGAGTTCCGCTTGCAGTTGCAAGCCACCAGCAGAGATAAATGTGAAAGACACTTGATGCACAGTTTGACATTGTCTATTTTACAGCTTTTACTGCATTACAGTTTTACAGCCAATGGAAGACGGAAGCAGCATTTGTCAAGCATTGAAGCCGTGTACCTGTAAAGTACCCAACACAACCTTTTAGATGCATTCCCAACGCGTTGCTGCATAGTTGAGGAGTCACTGCATTGCAGTTTGACAGTCACTGCATTACATTTTTTTAACTCAGTTCAAACAGCAGCATTTCCCTTAGTATATGGGCGTCAATGCGCAGCGTGACAGTCAGCGCACAATTTTAAACTAATCTTACAGTTTGACAATCACTGCAAAATTTGATGCTAACTGTACAGTTTTACAGTACAGTGCAGTAAAGTCGCTGTGCTTTGTTCCCCAACTAGTGCTACTCCCACGCAGTGACAGGCTCCCAGCCCCTCTTTTTACCACACACACCGTTAACAATAAGCGACACCTTACAGTTTGACAGTCACTGTGCTACAGTTGCAATACAGTGCAAGCAGGAGCAGCAACGAGTCAATGTAAAAGCCAGTTACCAGAGTTGAACGGGCTCCACTGTACGGTCTCTGTTTAGTTTAAAAGCCAGTATACAGTTGGAAAGTCACTACACCGTTTGACAGTCATTGATGTGCATTTGTTAAACAGCAGCAAACAGTGGCAGCCCCCCCCCCCCTCGCTTCTCCTTTTAGCGAGCACATTGTTAACAGTTGAAAAGTCACAATGCTGTTTGACAGTCACCGCACAGTTTGACAGCCTTAGCTGGGCAATCGCTAGTCATCTGTAATCCCATACAGTGGCAGCCCGCCTCGCTCCAAGCTCCTGCTTTTAGCAAACACATCGTTGACAAATTAGCGCCGTTGCACAGTTTGACAGCCACTGCAGTACAGTTGCGGTGCGTTGAAAGTGGCGCCGTTGCACGCACAGCGTGCAGCTACACACACGCACACATTCACGCCATTCATTGCTGTGCAGCCCCCAAAAGCAGTTGTTGCTGCGGTTGCAAGTTCTCCTCTCCTTTTTTTAGTTTTTTTTTTTTTGTTTTGGCTTGAAAAAAATGTTTGACTGGCGCCACTTGAATAACTTGACGACGGGCGACGCCGCTGCCTCGATACTGTGAACAGTGGACAGTGGACAGTGGACGGTGGACGTTGTCTCAAAATAAAGACGATCCAATCCGAAAAAATCGAACGAGTGCACACTTAAATGCAAAAGGACATGAAAAGAACACGACTTAAGGATTGCCTCGGCCTCCAGTATTTACAGATTTTCTTTTCAGTTGCTTTTTTTTTTTTTTGCATTTTATTTTATTTATTTTTTATTTTTCTTTTCCTTTTTTTTTTGTTTTTTTAATTTTTTGCTCGGGCTGCCAACGCGCTTTTGTTTTCAAAACTGGGGTTTTGTTAGCTCTTGTTGTTGGGCATTGAAGGCGGCCGCAGCAGCCGCCGCTGTCGTTTGATCAGAAGCCGCCGTCGCCGTCGCCGTCGCCGTCGCCGCGCATCCAACATCGTCTCCAGCAAGTTATGCGCCCGTGCCTTCAGTCTCTCTGTCTTCGTCTCCATCTCCGTCACCGTCTGTGTCCCTCCGCCCTGTCCGTATCCGTGTCCATTGGCTTGCATGTCCGCATGGGGCAGCGGCGGCTACTTGAGGCGCCACCAGGCGGCGGCAACAGCAACAACAACAACAATAACAGCAAGAAGGAGGGCCACAGCAGAAAAAAATGCTTGTGTCTGTCCTGGTTTCACTTGGCTTTCAGCTTTTGCTTTCGGGATTTTTGCCCTGGCGCTAAGCAGCGCGCAGGCCAATTGGCGTCAGCCTTCATACCTTTAAGCCTGGCCGTGTGTGCCTCTATGTGTGTATGTGTGTGTGAGTGTGTGAGTGTGTGTGTGTGTGTGTGTGTGTGTTGGTTGGGGGCAACAACAGTAAATCAAGCAGCCGCCAGCTTTAGCTACAGCCGCAGCAAAAAACCTATTCGGTGGTCTCCAACTGGCGGCATTTTTCTTGTTTTCATTTGGGCAATTTATTATATTTATTATTATTTTTTGCTTTTGTTAACATGCCTGCGATTATTATTATGTTTTATTAGTCTCTCATGTGTGTGTGCGTGTGTGTGCGTGTGTGTGCGTGTGTGTGTGTGTGAGTGTGGGCGGGTGGCAAGTGCTTGTAAGCCCAGCGTGCTATTCAAACTGCGCTTCGAACATGTCAAACTGTAAAGTAAGACGCCCCTTTTAAATTTTCTATTAAATCTACAACTCTTTCTATTAATTTCTATAATTAAGTTAATTCAGTTTTTTGTGCATATACTGAATGACTGATTGACTAGCTGATTGATTAACAGACTGACTGATTGACTGGCTGACTGATCAAGAGATTGACGAACTGAGAGAAAGACTAACTTATTGATTTTGCCACTGAACTAACTAACTAACTAACTGATTGACTTACTGATTGATAAAGTGATTGATTGACTCAAAAAACGATTCAATGTATGACACTCTGACGGACTGATTCGTACCATACCATACCAGATTTATGATTGACTGGCTGATCTTCTGGCTGACTAATTGCCCAACTGATTGATTATCAGATTGACTGTGTAACTGAACAACTGATTGATTAACCGATGGACTGAGTTACTGATTGATAAGCTGATTGACTGAGTAACTGAACAAGTGATTGACTGTGCGACTAACTGACTGATTGATTAAGTGATATAAGTAATTTACCGAGTCACTTACTGAAGTAATCAATCATTTTCATTTAGAAATCGCAAGTTTTGGCTTTTTTCTTTTTATATAATAAGAAATATAGACTGGAATGTATGCAATATTTGCTAAAAGTTGGTAAATAATGAATTCGCAATGCTGCTCAAACTGTTTAAGAGGCAGCAATAGTTCAAAACAAGAAATTAATTGCCCAAATATACGAATGTAGTTACCATTAATAGAATTATACAACTTTTTATATATAACAAGACAGTAAACCTGAACTTGTTAGAAATACAGAATGAAGAGGCTATTAGATTTCAACAATGATTTTTACTTTACTTTACTTATCAAATAAATATAATAATGTGCTGCTCAAACTGTAGTCGATAAATTTAATTTAATACCAGCTTAATTTTATCTTATATCTATTCGCATATTAAAAGAGCGTTTTGTGACAATTTTCAATCAATTATTTTTGATTCAATAAGCTTCTTAGCTTAAGATTCTACTGAGGATGCACTCCGTGCACCGTGCTGCATTTTGGGGCGTGCCGGGCGAGTCTAGGATGCAGCAGCTGCAATTAGATGCCTTGGCACACGTAGCAATTGAAATTCATAGCACTTTAGCCTGGCTAAGCACCGGCAAGCGACATAAGCACCGGGAGCACCGGAGACAGCAACAGAACCAGGTCAAGTGCTGCTCCAAGGCAGCGCAGCGCCAGGCAAAAGTGCTTAAAGATGGGGCAGCGACCCGCTGCAAAATGCAACCCCCTGTGACAAGTGTGCCCATTAGGCAATGGCGAAAACACAAAAATCAACAGTGCTCCAGTCGAAAATGCCCGACTAGCAGTTACCCATTCTAGCTTAATGCCTTGCATACATACATACACACACACACACGCACACACGCCGTGGCTGTGCTTCCTCTTCTATTTGCCTCACACTATAGAAAATGCATTCGTGATAAAGTTCGGTATTTGCAGTCCGATCTTTTTGGCAATTTTCATGGTTGAAAGAGAGCATACAAAAGTGAGAGTCTTGTAATTTAAAGAGCAATGGGATAGGGAATCCAAAAAGTCAAATAGTTTGATCTAACACCTATATTCCAATTTTGATGTATTTTTTTCTCCTAGTCTTCGAGTTATGCTTGAAAAAAGCATTCTCAAAATCGATATAAGGGAATGAGAATTTATATATTAAAACCCTTGTAAGCTCTTGAAGTTCTGGAAATCAACGCATTTTGAACAGACGCACGAACGGGATGCTGAGAGATTACATGGGGCAAGAGAGGCCAGTTTCTGGCTGTCACATACATTCGCACAAGAACAGGGTATTAAAAAAAAAAACCAAGAAAACATCAAGTGGCAGCAACTACAACAACAACAATGACAAACAGCCCTGACATGAGCCGAAAGTTTGACAGGCGTTGTCCAGCGCCTGGCCTAAAAGCGACGGCTACTTGGATGCAGCATGACAATGCCTTGGGAGCCAAAGCTGCTAATGAAAGTTTAGTGCTACAGAGGGGGCGCAGGGTGTGCGGGGGTGAGGCGTATCACTTAGAGGAGGGCCTGCAGCCGGCAGCCGGCAGCCGCTGAGCCTGCGCAACATGTTTACATTCAATTAGAAGTTTCAAAGCCTTCGGCTTGTTTACCACCAGAGCAGCTGCTCCAGTTTTACCTTATTCCATTTTTCTTCTTCATTTTTTTGCTCAACTGGGTGGGCCTGCTGCCACTGGCCACTGGCCACTAGCCAAGTGCAATGAACCGTCGTCCGTGTCTGCCGTCGAATTGAGATATTAGCCGTGCGGCGAGTCAGCGGCCAACAATTTGGCCAACACTCATTCATTAACTGGCTGCCCATTTGGGTATCCACTGCAATTGCATTCAATTTAGTTAGAAGCACTCGCGAGCAGATCATCTTCTGACTCCGCCAGCAGCCACCCGCCCCTCCAAGCCCGCTCTCTCTCTCTCTCTCTCTCTCTCTCTTGCTGCCTCGCCGTCGCCGTGGCGACTCTTGCTGATGAGATCTGTGTAAGTGGCTCCTCGCTGGTTGGCTGGCTGACTGGCTGACCGGCCGGATGGCCGGCTCGTTGGCTCGTTTTCTGACCAGCGCTCAAAGTAAAACGTCCGAGACACGAACCACGCCAAAATCGATATGACTCGATTAACGTGGTTGGACGACCATCTCGTCTTCGCTGGCGTCTTCGTCGGTGGTGCTATTGATGGCCTGTTTGCTGCCTGGCTGGCTCAAAGCTGTTGTCGTTGGTGGCGCTACGTCGCCAACGAGGGTTGCCACAGATGTTCCCAATGCTCTCTCGATTCGCAGTTGGGTGCAGGTTAAAAGCTTTAAAGCGCTTGAGCTTTTGCCTAGCTGCGCCCTTTAGCCCCTTAGAGTTTTGAAGTTTTCTGCGTAATTTTGCTTAAGCCTTAAGGCTTTGATGTACTCATGATTGAAGGGCTTTACAGTTGGAAATCAAGTGATTGTTGCCTTGAGTGGCGTGTTGACTTGAACGTCTAAAACTTCTAGATGTTGGATAATCAAAGGAGCTTTTTGAGCCCGTTTTTGATAACTATTAAAGCCTTAATCAATGCGCAATAATGAAAAGGATTTGATTTAATTGACAGATCAGTTCAGCGTTTATCACCAACTTGTTGAACATAACGTAAAAGCTCAACCAATCATTTGTTGATTGTGATCAGAAAAGCTTACGTTTTATTGACAGCTCTATAAATATACATATATCCGTATATACATATTTGATAAATATGCTAGCCTGAAAAGGCTTTTACTTAACAGAAAAATTTCCTCTGCTTTTTATAAGCCTGCCAAAAGCTTTTCAGCTTAAATTCGCAGGAGCTTTTGCAGCATTAAAATGCTTTAAGTGCCAACTTGAAATCTTAAAGCTTTTATTTATTTATTTATTAATTTATTCAAAAAGTCATTTAATCAGTTAATCAAAAAAGCTTTTAGCACTCTCACATGCCTGCAAATGCACTTGTATTGGTGCGCAAAAAAGCTCTATGCGCTTGTCTAAGCCTGAGCTTTGATCTTTAAGCTGGAACAGCGTGCGTGTAAGCCATGCGTGTGCTGAGTGCGAGTGTGTGGAAGTTGTGTGAAAACTTTTGAAGCAGCCTGCGCCGTGGCAGAACCCAGCGCTTATATCTGTGGCACAGACAAGGTCTGTGGCAGTGCGGCCCGTGTGGCAGCTACTTCTGCTTCGCGTGGTCGCGTTCATCATTTTGGTGTCTTGTTTTGTGGGTTTCATTGCTTTTTGTTGCTACACTTAAATAGCTGGGCGGAACTTGATGAGATGATGGGCAATTATCTGCGGGAGGTCCGCACAGCGACTCGTAGTAAAAAGCCAGCAACAACAGCAACAACAACGAAATATGTCTTACAACATTTGGCTGACTGGCTGGCAATGCGATTCTGTGCTCGCTGCGTTGCGCATGCGCGCCAGCTTCAGCGCCATCGCCATCAACGCCTCACACACCAACACACACACAGGCACACACACACACATGGCACAGCACACGGCAGTGCGAAAGAAACGAAAGCAAAACTAAATGAAACGAAACGAAACGATGCTTGGCTGGTAGCAGCAGGAGGGGCAGCCGGAGTTGCAACACAAGGGGCAGCAGCAGCAGACGCATGAGTTGGTGCAGCAGGAGGCAAGGTAGTTGCAGCCACAAAACGCTGAACACACACACACACACGCTCTGCGGCAGCAGCGGCAGCCAATCATTGCCTCAAGGCCAATTTGGGGAATGGGCATGCGTAGAAATATTTTGCGAACACGACGCCGATCACGACCACAACTGAGACGAACAGAGACAGTGACAGAGACAGAGACAGAGAGAGAGAGAGAGAGAGAGAGAGTTGTTGGGACGGAGGCTGGAGGACAGCAGCCAGACTGTGGCCCACCGGCAGCTGGCAACAGCCATCGTGTGGCGTCGGTGGCGGCTCTGACGGCGGCTAACCAAACACGATGAGGCGTTGTTGGCGTCATGAAACAACAAGCAGCCCACGGTGCAATTGACGCTGCACTTTTTGGTTAGACGGCGATCTGCTGCTGCTTCTTCTTCACGATGGCGACGCCAGGGCGATGACAGACGACGGCGACGACGACGACGACGACGACGACGACGACGACGACGACGATGTGCGGACCGATGTGGAGCGGCGACCGGGCACCGCATACGCTGGCATCCGATAATTGCTTTAGAAAGTATGCGGCTCTCCAGCCGATTGGTTGGCCATTTAAAAATGTGAATGCGACTGCGACTGCGACTGCGAATGCGAATGAGTGCTGAGTACAGGCCCGAGTAGGAGTGAGTACCCGTTCCAGCGACTGGCAATATTCTAAAGCTGCTGCAGTTGCAATTAATTAGTTTTGAGTCGAGTCTGCATCAGCATCTCGAAGCTGTGAGAAATGTTTTCATTTTGCAGCGTCTGCTAATTGGATGGCTTTGCCGCACAAACGTGGCAACAGCACGTTAGAGAGAAGGGGGGGGGTTCAACTGGCTGACAGCTTAAAAATAAAGTTTTTATAATTATGTCAAAGGCTGGCAAAGCTAAAATACAAATTAGCAAATGTTTGCCCTCAAAAGCAGGGTACGAGAAAAGAAAAAAGTTTTAAAGCTGGCAATATCATATGTTTATACTTATTATATCATTAAAAATAAAACTCTAACAGAGCATTGCGCAGTCGCTTATACCCGTTGGCAAATTACTTAACATAAATCAAAACAATATATTTATGCAAAAATTTATCAATTCAAATTCATATTGGAGTTTTAAATGGCAAACACCCATTGACAGACGGGTAAAAATGGGGTATATTGCTTCTGTGCAAGCGTATGTAACAGGCAGCGGGAGCTATATATAAATATATATTCTTGTCATGGTCGGTCTGTCCTATTTGAACGCATTAATTTTGGCCATTTTAAGAAACTGGGAAACTCAGAAATATATCAAAATATATATATTTATAGTAAATATATAATACATTTTGCAATTTATGAATATGAAATTTGTGCACTATATGGAGAATTATATAACGAATTGTTCTACGTTTCCGAATTATGACAGTCTTCGAGAAGAAGAAGAAGATATATTATCGTATATCATGCGAAAATTATTCGTATCTCTCCTTCTTTAATATCGCCTTCCAATGCCAATTAATCGATAAATATCGTTTATAGGACACAATTTCAACATACTCGAAAACCACGAGGGCTAGAATTAAGATGACAACACAAAATTTTTCAAAATATATAGAATTTTCATAACTATTAGATTCTTTATATATGATATTTGGATAAGTTCTGCCTCTTTGACTTTTGACAGTCTTCAAGTACAAAAATGGATATAGCTCTTCGTCGATATCTCCTCCCATTTTCATCTTATCGATAAATATCGTTTATAAGACTCAGTTTTTTAAACATACTCGAAAATTATAAAGACTTATATATCACGAAAAGTTTCACAGCTTCAGAAAATTTAACTTCTTGAAAACCTTTTCCCATTTCCCCCTTAAATTGAAAGAATCTTGCAGATGTCTGTGTTTATGTATGTGCATAGATAACTGCTCGAATGTGTGAATCTGCAGCTTATCGCTGGGTACAGGGTATCTCCTTGACTTGAGCACACTTGGCAAAGTTCAGAGAATTAACAGATCGTTCGGAAATCGATTGATCTCTACCACTCGAATGCATTGTGCGTGGGGTATGATGTGCGGCAGAGGCAGCAGCAGAAGTTGTTGCCTCGCGGGGTCACCGCTTTTGTTCGGCACTTAGCTGCAGCCATGTCCTGGCCTATGGCTGTGGGCATACTTCGTTATCCTTATCGGCAGCATCTGTGCGCCGAGCTCTTCAGCTCAATTAGTGCGCGCTTAACAAACAAATCAAGG